>NW_004797939.1:93791-95302 GCF_000002075.1 Aplysia californica | reverse complement strand
GCTGTTGTCGTCGTCGTCCCATCCCCGCCCCTGCCTGTATTTACCTCTAGGAGGAGGACTCACTCACGCCTTTTTGTAGCGTCCTTCCTCATCTCTCACGGCCGGCTTGTGCCTTGTGTCACTCCCCGTGTGCCGTCCCGCGCTGATCACAGACCTGGCCTGACCCCTGACCTTTCCGCTGGGGCCACGCCGGGAGCCGGACCTCTCCGCGCCTGTCTCCCCAGTGAATGCCGTTGCGCCAATTCGTCTTTTCGCCCTGGGCCGCGCGCGCCGAGCCGCTTGTTGATCTAACTTTTTGTAAGCTTTGCGAGCTGCTCCTTTCCCTTTTGTGCGCCTTCTGTCAGATGTCGGGGTTCGTTTCCAGTCATAGTTCTGCCTCGTGCACGAAGCGCGGACACAGCGCGTCGGGTCGGTTGGTTGGCGTTCTGTTCTGGTTTATTCCTTTTTTCCTAACGCATGTTTACTGCTATTATATCTTCTTGTTTTCTTGTTACTATCTATTAATAGTAGTAAATGTAGTCGACGGCTCTTATATGGCCTGATTGGGCTGAAAGAGCCGTAAACTCGTAATAAAACTTTAAGAAAAGCACACGAGATTTTCATAGGAATTGAACTAAAGGGAAAAAGATGAGGTTTCTGCTCTGGGCTGATGTCGAAGGTTGGCGGACAGAGTGCAAATGAGTTTTATTTGGAGAAAAACCAGAAGATCAGAAAGAATTTTGGAACATTGAAGTAGAAAATATATTCGCTGAGAAATGTCCACATTAAAAAAAATCAACACCAAGCACTAGAAATAAGAGTAGAAATACATTAATGTTACAGTAATTTTTTTTAAAAAGCTGATTTTAGTGGTCCATTTTTTATTCAGTCCCCATCCGAGTCATGTTGCCTTAGATCCCGCCGTGTAAGCCCTTGGTCTCGTTGGCTTAACTAATGTGCCTCACCCTGTTATTTTTTTTTTACTTTCGGGATGATTCGATGAACCTCGTGGTTTTCTGAACGATTATAGTGTATAAAAGATACGCCTTGTTATTCTTATTTTACCTATCTTGGCGTAACCATGATGGGTTAAGAAATCCGGCTGCCTCTAGGGACTTTTTGAAACCGTTGCCATCTGACTGGATATTTATCCTTCTCGACACTTACAATGGAAGGCATGCTTTCTGTTATCTGACCAAACCCTCCTCAACGTCGCGAAGGAAATCAAAGTCGTCCCGCTCGGGGACCAAAAGAATCAACTTGAGGGGGAAAGCGGAGGAGAAAGCGCAGAGCAAATGCCGAGAACTTGCCGCGTAATCGGTGTGAGCTGAAGTTGGAAAAGACTAAGAAAGACCCAATTTCTTCTGGATGAAGGGAGGTCCTGTTTCATGATCTTACCAGATCGTATGTCAAAGGATATAGAGTGCAAGTCAACATAGGCGACCTCTGACGTTGTACAATCTGGCGTTTGTTGAAGAATTATCAGGCACTGTGCTCAACTGTAGACACATTACTCACATATCAGTGCGCCC
>NW_004797939.1:92289-93629 GCF_000002075.1 Aplysia californica | reverse complement strand
CCCGCCCTTGTCGTTTCAAACTGTTCCGAGTAGATTATTGTTAGTAATCAGAAAGAAAACGATGGCTGAGGTTTCTAATTGTTTTGTTTTCTGTTTCTTTTTAAATTTTGTGCGTTTTTCGAGAAATGGAAACGGATGAGAATTTCGGAGGCCCTTAAAAAATTAAGTGCTCAGCTGCATCTGTGCTACTCTAGAATTTAATCGTCAGTGACGGCAGCTGCCTACATTTGCTGCAGTGGCAGCTGCTTAATTAATACTCTCCCGAGTCATTATAATTTGTCTCTCCATGCACCCGGTTTATACGTTTTTCCACTCCCCCTTTTCTCCATTCACGCCCCCGCCCCTGCCCCCTCTCAAAGTGCACACCTCCACCCATCTTTTCTCCCCTCATTATTATCCCACACATGCACACTTATCACTTCTTCTGTCTGGGTGGAGTTTCTCTCGCTCACGGAACCCGATACTGTTTTTTGGTTCATGTTAAACCTTTTTAAAAGAAACTAAATTTTTCCTAGGAACGTCGTCTTCTGAATGTCCCAACTGCTTTGGCTTTTGTGCACTCCTCTTCCCCGTGTTTATATTTGCTGGGTAATAATCTTTTCAGCAATAACATGTTATTGTAGCAACCGGAGCTATTATGTCTGTGGAGGGTGCGACAATGCTCAGGTTTTTAAGTGAGTGATTATTTACTTCTGTGAGTATCATGTGGGCTTTCTTTCTTTCTTTCCTTCTTTCCTTGCCTCTTTATTTTTCGTCTATACTGTTTACCGTGGACCAAGTGGCCCGCCTTGGAAAAATGGCCTATTTGTATCTTGTAGAGCGTTAAGCTCGTAAAAGTTCCCTCAACTGTTTGTGGAGCTGTGGTCTGTGAGCGAAGTCCCAGCAGAGGAAGAAGAGTGGCATTTATCGCCTAAGCCAATTGTCGACTGGCGCCGCTAGATCGGCACCACTGCATTTTCAATTCTGTATTTCGGGCAAGTAACCATTTCTGATGAAAGCGGTTGGCAAGTAACCATATCTGATGAAAGCGGTTGGCAAGTAACCATTTCGGATGAAAGGGGTTCGGGTGAACCAGCCAGTACTCAACCTGTTTAAACCACCTGGTGATCTGATTTCGAAAAACAGGTAGTGTGAAAACCAAACTAGCCAGGGCTCCAATGTTAAGAATGATACACCCAGTTGAATTTATTTTAAAAAATGATATTCATGACATTCAGGAGAAAATCTGTGATATTTTTAGTCTTGTTTAGATCAGCTTGACGATGACTCAACCAAAAAGTTGTACAGAAAGAACATTTTACAATTACAATGTCTTCTCATTCCATAGCACGACTCCAACC
>NW_004797939.1:87807-88841 GCF_000002075.1 Aplysia californica | reverse complement strand
GGGGGGGGGACACATTCAACCTCATACCCGTGTACTAGTTAAATAGGAACAAGTGTTTTATTTTTCTTTCGGTGAATAAAAGAACAAGATATCATGACATTTTAGTAAGTTACTGTGACAACTTTCCCCATTTAGGAACAAACCAGTTTCATTAAAAAGTATAACCAATGTACAAAAGTTTGTTTTAATGCACAGAAGATTGAGGTAGCCAACCCGGTACCGGTACTAATACTGGGGGTATTTTGCCACTTACAAAAATATAATTTAAAAAGAAGTTTCCTTCAAATATCTAGATTCTAGATCTAGATGTTTCACATGATCGCCGGTTGTGGCAAGCCAGACGATACTTAACTGTGGGATATGGAATAATGACCGGGGGTGGGGTGCAAAACTAAATATTAATAAGCGCGGGGTGGGGGGGGAGAGGGGGAGAGGGGAAGAAACGCTGTCGATACCTTAGGGTAGTTCTCCTACTCCTACTCTCTCGTTCATGCCAGTATTATATCTCTCTCTCTTTCCTAACATTGCTTCTTTTATCTTTACCCCCTCCACCCAGTCCACCCCTGTCTCTCTATACCCTTCTACTCCTATCTATGCATTTCTTTTCCAAACCTCATTAAAACAACAATTACCTGCGCCCCTGTTCATATTATAAACAGCGTGCGTCTCTCTTGGAACACGCATGCATTTTTCACCTTTTTTCTCGTGTTGTTATTATCTCTTCGTGCTTTGATGATAATTACCACCTTTATACTGTTGTTCTGGATGTTATTGTTGTCATCTGTGGTAGAATAGTCAACTTCTAATGTACAACTTGTCGGCGTGTGTTTTGTTAAAGGTGCAATCATTGCGACTGGGAGAACAATCCGTGCGTTTCACTCAACCAGAAGAATTTACCACAAAGTCCCATTTTTAATAATAATTGATTTCCGTACTTGTCGCCTCTTTTGTGACCACCAGATCACTCTTTTTCATGTCTTGTCACAAAGCTCCTCCTCCTCCTCCCTACTCTCCCACCTTCCCCCTCCCCCCTC
>NW_004797939.1:85647-87205 GCF_000002075.1 Aplysia californica | reverse complement strand
GGGGGAAGAAAGGCATAATTCACAAATCTGTGCTGGGCTGCTGATGGATTATGTGGCTCGGATGCCCTGGCATATTTAGTTTACCCACGGTCTCGTTTCTGTTGAGCCAAGCACAACACAATGTGTCTGCCTCTCATATTGAACCCCCATTTGTACTGTTTCCCCTCTGGATTGCCCCAGAATTTCTCTCTTTCTTTCCTTGCTGTTGAAAACAGAGAGCTGGGAAAGAGGTTACGGTGAAGTTCCGTCGTGATATATATATATATATATATTTTTTGTTTAAATTATTTTTTTTTAAAATGTGAGCTGATTTATACACTTTCTCTGTCATCTGTAGTTATTTTGTCGTTCGCTACTCTGTCTTTGAGGTGAACGTTCTGGTTTGATCGTTTTCTTTTTTTCAGTGGTTCGATCATTGTTGTCTGATCGTGTTGTTTCCCCTCTCGCACCAACGTGTCCATCTGTCTGTCTCCCCTTCATCTCTTACACACTGCCTCACGCAAGTGCATGCCCGCGCGCACGTTCACATTATTACAGGACCGTGCACTCACACTTTCTCATGTGCAAGTTCACACTCGCTTCGAGACGCCACGCTCACACGCACAAGATTTTGCTGCGTCGGAAGTGAAGTCATTCAACGATGATCTCAAAGACAGAAATTCGCCCCCTATCTTGACTTGTTCTACTTTACTGTTTTACTTTTTCCGACCTCTGTTATCTTGCGGTGCCGAGGGGAGAAGCAAACGTTTTTCTCGTGTCTCTTGTATCGCCTGTTGCATGGTAATGGTCTTCTTCACTGACGTTTCTCAGACCCCCTCTGTGGGTGGTTGGCGGGTGCTCTGGTGTGGCATGCTTCTTTTTTCCTTTGAAACATCTATCATCCTTATCTCCCCTTCTTCTTTTTTATGTTTGTTACTCTCTTGTAACGCCTCAAACCTTCTGGCCCTCATATGACCTTTTGCAGTTTCGAACGCCGTAAAACCTCTACTAAAACTTTAAAAAAAACCTGAAGACCCCCTCTATTCATCACCCCCGGGGCTGTGCTACAGACTGAAGTGTCTTTAGGACTTTCCTTAAAAGGGGGGAGGGGGTATTCACTTGTTCTAATGCACCGTAGAATTGTAAATGGGTTGACTCATCGATGTCATGCTCATAACTGTGCCTGAACTGCAACAGGGAACTGCTGCTTTTTCTGTCCCAATCCTTGCTCATGTCATTTTTGCTCTACTTCTTTTGTATGTTTGTCACACTCTTGTGACACTCTATTTCCGGGGTGCCTTATTAGTCGAAGCAGACTTTGTACTGTTGAGACTAGAGATGTGGTGGAGAGGAAGTCTGATTCCCTGTAAGGACTTCTCTGTTAACACCCACCCCTTGGCGCTCATAATAGACCTTATGCAGTTGCGAGCGCCGTAAAACCTCTACTAAAACTAAAAACCTTTATTCATTTGCCTGTCTGTCATTTGCTCACCATACTTGTTGACACATCAGATTTATTAAAGTCATCCCACAAAGAGCGGGTGGTTAGTGGGTGCTATTGTATGGTTAGCTCTTTTTT
>NW_004797939.1:82449-84166 GCF_000002075.1 Aplysia californica | reverse complement strand
AGAGAGAGAGAGAGAGAGAGAGAGAGAGAGAGAGAGACGAAACACCAAAATGCTCATCACGCATGTACGTCTGAGCATTGATGTTCTGTTGAGATGTCCGGTCGTTAAATGTCTTGCTCATCCTGTTTGTGAAAAGTGTGTTTGTTTGTAACACCCTCGTCTGGTCTGTGGGTGATTGGCGAGTGCTCTGGTGGGGTTGCTTCCTCTTTCCTAACAAACATCTATCGTCCTGGTCTCTCTTCCTTCTCCTTTTTTTTTGCGTTTGTTACTGTCTTGTAACACCTCTAATCTTCGCCCTTATATGACCTTATTGTATTGAAAGTGCCACAAAACTCTTACCAAAACTAAACATCCCGTTTGTTCCCCACCACCCAGCTGTAGGTGGTTGGCGTGTGCTCTGGTGTGGTTTGTTTCTTCTTTCCCATCAAACTTGTTATTTTCGGGCTAAAACGTCAGTTCAGTAGTCTGTTACTTTTTCTTTTCCCATTAGTATCGACCCCACAATCTTTTAAAGCAAAAGTAGCTTCTTCGTGGTAGATTTTAGTATCTATACGGTGGTGTTTCGTTCTTTGATTTTACATCAAAAGGTGGATTATCGATAGCTACTCCTTGCTGCTGCCGATTTTTTTTTCTTTCTACGTTTGGAGGGGGGAGGGGGAGGGGGAGTAACCAAATTAGAAACATTTGAACAGAAATGGGGCTGTAGAAAGAACACTGTATTCCTATTTCATTTCGTTCGATGGTATTAAAGAACGCTAATACTTTGTGCTTAGAAGGGTGGAAGCTCAAACACATACCAAACACTCCTCTTTTCAATTCGTGGCTGATGTTCTTTGTTATTGGAACCCAAATTGAAGAAGAAGAAGAAAAAAATGTCATAGAAGACATGTCAGAAAAAGATGGGAAGCAAGAAAAGGAAAGGGAAAAAAATAAATACCGCAGAGGTTGCGTATATTTATAGCTCTGCAGAGAAAGAAACAAACAAGAGCAGCTTTATTACTGTTCACGTCTTCTCACAGAGAGATTCGAGTGAGTGGCCTCCCTTGCTTTTCTGACACGCTGTGTCTGGCTTGTTTTTGGGGGGAGGAGGGAGAAGGGGGAAAGTGGGAAAGAGAAAGAGAGAGAGAGAGAGAGAGAGAGAGAGAGAGAGAGAGAGAGAGAGGGGGCTGATTGAAAACTGGGGAATTTGAGGATGGAGAATGGGGAGAGGGAGAAAAAAAATAGACGGGAAAACGCGGGCAACAACGTAAAAATTGTTGAGAGAGTTGGAGAGAACCAGAAACGAACTTTCAGGACGGTTGTCTGACTTCCTGCCAGGTTGCGTTTCCTAACCCCCTTCGCCTTTCTGCTTCTGGGCTCATTATTTACATAATATTTCCAGGAACCCCTCGCCCAAAGCAAGCCCACCACTACCCACCTAACATTCTCACACTCTTACGTGCACCCCCTCCCCCCTTCCCCTGCTTTCCAAGACTAAAGAGAAACAGTTGCGTCTTTTTTAGCACAACTGCGTGTATCGCGTGTCTGCGGTTGTTTCATTTTTCTTCCACTTATTTTTTTTGGTTTTTGTTGGTTTGTTTGTTTAAGCAAAAGACCTTTGTTTGAAGTCAAAGGGAGCCTTTCCATTTTACATCCCCGTTTGTGATCAAAAGTTTCTGGAAAGAAAGAGAAAGAAAGGAAAAAACCAAGACGACAAAATACACACACACACACACAC
>NW_004797939.1:77025-78849 GCF_000002075.1 Aplysia californica | reverse complement strand
GTGTGTGTGTGTGTGTGTGTGTGTGTTTGTTTGTTTGTTTGTTTGTTTGTTTGTTTGTGTGTGTGTGTGTGTTTGTGTGTGTAGCGGGGTGTAAGGTATTACGTAGTGTTTTGGGAGTTGTTTTTTTCTCTTTAGGAACAGGGAGATACTTTTTTCGTAAGAAATTAAGGGGGGGGGGTGCGGGTCCTATATACACACAGGGTTTTTGTTTACTCATTTGGAAGTGTTTGTCGCCATGTAGCCTTTCGTTCCTCCTTCTCCTCTGCCATCCCGCTTGCTGTAGACGTGGAGTGTGTGCGCCAAAGGACGACCAGGGTACATTGTGTACCTTTCAAGAAGAACGCGGCCCAGTGCTAAAGTTTATTCAGTGATACTGTGCTTTTCTCTCTTGCCGGAGGTAGATATATCCTCGTGTTTCCTTGCGCGCGAGAATCGAGCAGGGGAGGGGAGGGGAACATTGGAGTGGAGGAAAGGGGGGTGAAATGCTTTTATGAGTCAGCTCAGTGTTTTTCTGTGCCGCCTCGGAGCAGAGAAGGAAGAACTGTTACTTCTGTGGCCGGGCCGACGTGCCTCTCTGACTCTGACTGTGAAAACGTGTGCCACTATCATCGGTCATCACCAAATGGCAAATGGCTGTAGGGAGACAAACCAGTGAGTTGGAATTCCATACGTAAAGAGGAGTGAAATTCTCAACGACGCCCACCACGGAGTTGTGAGCTAGGCTAGAGGGGGATGTGAAATTGTAATAATACATACTACGTTAGCTTGCGTCTCCGAGATTTGTTGTTCGCCCCTGCTTGCTTGGATACGAGAGACTACCGGATTCAGATAGGGTTGTTGGGTTTTTTTCTTCTCTTCTCGCCTCTGTGTTGTGTGCTGGAAGTGGTATATATACTCTTACATTACATCGAGTTTGTACCCGCTCGCTTGGATACGTTCTACAGGTTTCTAAGTTTATTCCTCGCTTTGGAGTTGTGATTTAGGGCGTGTATTTAAGTTACGTTTGTTCCGGGTTTGTGTTCAAGGACATGTTTAAAGTACAGTCCCTTTTTTAAATATCGGAATATGTTTTTTGAAGATATTCTGTTTACTTCAAGATTTTAGCGCTTTCTTGGAAGCTACACATTGCAGATGTTTGGTGTTTGGTGGGTGTTCTGGTGTGGTTTGTTCGTTCATTCCTATCAAACACCCATCGTCCTTATCTTATCTCTCTCTTTTTTTGGGGGATAACACCTCTGATATCCAGCTCTTATGTTACATTAATTTTGTTACGAGTGCCGTAAAGCTGTTTTATAGAACGGAGACCGAGAAAAACGTTTCACAGATAACTGTCTCCCCCGAAAAAAGCAACCACGAAACAAACAAGCAAACATATCCCCAAAATAGATCGGCAACAACAAACAGTAACAAAGAACAGCAGCTTGACGTACGCGTACAGTCATGGACTTGAGTGGATAGACAATTGTTGTGGGTGGTTGGCGGGTGCTCTGGTGTGGTTTGCTTCTTCTTTCCTATCAAACATCTATCGTCCTGATCTCCCCTTCATCTTTTTTATGTTTGTTACTCTCTTGTAACAGCTCTAATCTTCTGGCGCTTATATGACCTTATGCAGTTGAGAGCGCCGTAAAACCTCTACTAAAACTAAACTAAACTAAAGACGATTGTTTTCATCCAGTCTGTTACTTTCAATGTTACATCATGGAAAGATTAATATTATGAACACATTTTAGTACCGGAAGGCTTTTGTGATTGTGTGTAGGTGTTTGTATATGTGTGTATGTGTTTGTGTGTATGTATGTGTGTGTGTGTGTGTGTGTGTGTGTG
>NW_004797939.1:74337-75559 GCF_000002075.1 Aplysia californica | reverse complement strand
CCCTCCCTCCCTCTGTGCGCATGTGTTTGTTTGTGTGTGTGTGTGTGTGTGTGTGTGTGTGTGCGTGTGTGTGAGCGTGTGTGTGAGCGCGCGCGTGTGCACGTGTGCGTGCGCGTGCGTGTGCTCGTGTGTGTATCTGTGTGTGTATTATGTGTGTGTCCTTCACTCATTTATCATGCACACCCATATTATTATATCGTCCTTTCTCTTCCTCACCAAGCCCTCCGTAGTATGCTCCGTAATCCTGCTCCCATCTTGCCGTAACAAGTGCATAAAGTGGTTGCTCCAAAATAGACACACTTAATTGACGGATGACGGAACTAGAGATATACATGTAATATAGGATTTTGGTTTTCCCCTCGGTCGCTGGTTTTGAGAAACAGCGATCTGCCCCTGTGTAAAAGTTCGTGTGTTGGGTTGGAGGTTCTGTTTTTGTAAGTTTGGTAATTTTTTGTTTTACTGTTGTTTGATCCGCTGAAGGTTTATGTTATGACTCAATACGTGTCCTGCAAGTGAAATGTCTCCTCAAATCATGTAAATACTGCTTGTATTTTTTCTAATTGCAAAAAAAAATTATTTTTTTAAAAAGAATCTTATGGTAGTGCAACACAGTTAGGTTATATATAGAAACTGTTCAATCAAAAGAATTTTGCAGGCAAAGTAATAGTGAAACTGCAAATACTGTACTTTAAAAAGTGCATTGTTATTCCCCTTTGGCGATTATGCGACTATGATTCTGATCTTTTTAAAAACATTTTCTTACATCTTCATGCTCCAGACGCTCTGATGTGGTCTGCTCCCCATACTTCGTTTCTCCAGTCTCTATTGTCCTAAACTAGGCATGGGCAAATTACGACCCGTAGGCCAAATTCCGACCGTGAGCAGTTTTAGTCTGGCTTCCGAATCCTCCTAGTACTTGATAATGAATTTAATTTTGTCCTCGGTGAAATGATAACTGATAACAACTAAAGAGTCCGTCTTTAAAATTAAAATCAGTAGTTTCCAGCCGAGCTGGAACATTAGATCTAATATTTCATCTCATGAAATGATTTTGAGGTGACATAACATGCAATAGAGTCAGGTTTATTTTCACTTTTGAGTTCTTGAGTATTGCAACCGGTGTCACCCTATTTTCTCCTGCTTTGGGCCACGAGATAATCTGAATTAATCAGGCCCGTGACTTGGACACACTTGGCCATTCGTGGTCTAAATAGTATATATA
>NW_004797939.1:69091-72419 GCF_000002075.1 Aplysia californica | reverse complement strand
GAGAAAGCAACACACACACATACACAGAGAGAGAAAGGAAGAGAGCAAGGTAGAGTTGAAGTTTTCAGGTTGAAAGATAGATACATGGATCTTGATGGAAAGCTGAAAAAGAGAGAGACAGAGAGAGAGAGAGAGAGAGAGAGAGAGAGAGAGAGAGAGAGAGAGAGAAGAAAAAGAAAAGGAAAAAAAAATAGCGGCGGTTTTTTTCCTTGAGCCCTATTTCATTCTGTCTGTCTCACTCATTACATTACTCTCACTCAATTCTTTTTCTTTCGCCTGAGATACGTGTACTTCGGATTTTTGTTATAGAATGGCAATACAAAATTATTTTTTTTTAAAGAACAGCACTTAAAACAGCAGTAAGCCACTTTGAAGTGCGTCAGACGCGCGCAATTAATGGTGGCGATAATTATTGTAACACATTGACGCAGTCCTCTTTGTAAAATGATACCTTCCCTCCCACCCCTCCCCTTTTTCACACGTCCATATTATGCGCAAATATACTAATGCGGCGGCGCCCCCCCCCCCCTTAAAAAAAAAACCCACCCCATTCCTCACTCGGACATGTATCATGATATGCAGGGGTTTTGTAGCGGTTAGTTCAGTGTGCCTTCTGCTGGTTCCATACGGCATTTAGTTCATGGTTGCATTAGTGCAATGGCGTGAGCATTGAGAACAGATCTGGCTGGACCTCCGTATTGTTTATATTCCCTTGGACGATTCTTGGAGCACATTTACAAAGTGTGTATGAAGAAAGACGACGAATATCTCGGTAACCTTTACACTAATTTCAATAAAACTGCGGACAAGTAAAATGCATCCAAAGGGAAGTCAAAGTTGTCTCCTTGAAGAAAATCGTCATACGTGTTCGAGTTAAGCGAGGTTTGAGATTGTTATGAAGTATTTATTGTGGGACTTAAGTCATTTGAATTTGAGGCGGGCGGCTTTCTTTTCACTTGGTTCGGCTATATTTCGATTAGGTTTTTAGATCGGGTGTTCAACTCAAACTGTTCATGGTTTGTGTGCTCGCGTATCGAGAACTGCTCGTGTATATCTTGCAGTATAGCCATTTTTTAAAGTTCAGAGTTTGTTTATCAACTTTGTCGTTCTTTTTTGCTATTTTCTCTGACATATAAACCAAGGGTAATAACATGATTGAGGAGGTATTTGTTAACTGCTAAGGGTGGAGGCTTTTTTTCAACTCAGGCTCCAAGCTTCGATTCAACGTCAGATAATATTTTATCAAATAAAAAGTAAAGTTGCTGTAATAATATGGGGTTCATTAATTGTTTGAAATGAAGGCTTCTTGTGATATTGTGTATTGTTGATTCAAAGGTCGTTTCCAGTAGCACAATACTTTTTTTTCCTCGTTAACGTTGACTGTGTTGCTCTTTGGAGTCGCTCGTGTCCTCCTGACTCCTAGAGTATGTCTTGGTTAATCTGTTCAGCTGCACTGAGATCAAGTCATATTTTATGTTCTATTGCATACCAACGTCTTCCTTTGGCAGAAATGTCGCTGAGTGGGGTACAGAGAACACACGGCCTCTGGCTTCTTCTATGTCTGTTTGTTGACTCAGATTATGACTGGCTGTTTGGGGCGAAGCCGGATTCTATGGCAGTTGCTTTACCTATTGACTTTCCTTCCATCTTGAACGTGGGCTTGGGGTAAAAGTCCGCCACATATCTATTTTGTTTGGAGAACGCTTGTGCCTTGTCTTCAAAGTCGTGATTTCTTTTCATGTGTGTTAAGGATGTGGATTGTTATGGGTGCCTCTGGTAGGTCTGACTTCTGTTCTGTCTGCTCTGTATGGTTCTGTCTGCTCTGTATGGTTCTGTATTGCGTCTTGTTTTCTCCCTAGTGTAGAACAACAATTGATGTGCTATGATTCTCTTTGTATGTGGTTAATGGTTGCTCTGGTGTGGTGTGCTCCTTCTATCCTATCAAACAACTATCGTCCTCATCTCGCCTTCTTCTCTTTTGTACGTTACTCTCTAGAAGTAACGCTTCTTTTCTCCGGCACTTGTATGGACTTTTTGTGTTGCAAATGCCGTAAAACTAAACTAAAGCAACAATGAATGTTTTGATATGATATGGCTCAAACAACATACATTGTGTATAACGGATGCATAGAGCCATCCGCTGGTCTGGGTCTCCATCATCTTCTGTCCTGTCTGTAGGATGGTGTTGTTGTTTTTCTTGGGCCCTTGGGTAAAACTCGTGTGTGACACTTGTATTTTTGATCTTGTAGGAGGTGTTAGAATAGTTATCAGTATATTCTGCTACTAGTATCTGCGAGTCATTTTTTTTCCTCTCTCACGATCGACGACCTTGTGCAGGTGATTGGTTTGCGTTCTGATGTGATATGTCCAGTATCTTTCCCTTTTTGTTTACCATTATCGTTATCTGCATTGTGGAAAAAATGATACCGTCATCTGAATGTAGCCCGTACTAAACTTGAACAGTGAAAACGACCCGAAAAATAACCAAATAAAAAATTAAAAAACTGCAACTACATCGACGGCCTTATCAATTTTGATACCAACATTGACTCCACCACCATTGTTTCATTACAACATTTACATCACTTTAATGGACTTGAAAATGCCACACCTTTCTCACGCCTCTTTCTCATTACCATCTGCTTCAAGTTATTTCTCTTTCGGTTTTTTTTTTTCCTCTGGAAAACAAGTCCCTCTGTTATTTTCTTTTATCTTTTGCTCTTAACCTTTTCTTCTTAATCGCTCAATTCGACAAATGTATCTTCAAAGAGACTAAACTCACCCTTGACCTTGCTTAATTAAGGCAGGGGGGGGGGGGAGAATGCGAACATTAGTTGCTGGTGCTGGCGCTGGCGCTGATATTATTACCATGTCTCAGCTGTGGGGGTAAGCTGAAATAGTGTGAGCAAAATGTGCTGTGTTGTGATGTGATGTGAGTTCTATAATTTCACTTTACATCGTTTTCTTTTACCCCTGTAGCAAACAGTAGGAACACTAGCGGTGCTGACGCTGTAATCTCTCTCGTAACACGATTTGTTGCATAATATCGACATCTTTTTCGTCACATGTAAAGGTTGGTAAGACGATACTGTTGTGAATTTTCGCTGTTCGGATTGGTGCTGACTGCGTTTGTTGAGGTGTGTGTGTGTGTGTTTGTGTGTGTGTGTTGTCATTCGTCGGATTCTATCTTGCTGTTTCGAGCACGGATAGCGTCTTCTGGAGATTTCTCCTTGCGGGACTAGATGGAGAATAATCAAGGTAAGTCAAGAAGATCTCGTTGCGCCTTCTCTCTCTCTCTCTCTCTCTCTCTCTCTCTCTCTCTCTCTCT
>NW_004797939.1:63938-64926 GCF_000002075.1 Aplysia californica | reverse complement strand
TTGTTCATTGACGTTCTTGTCGATTCTAACAATTAAAAAAACCAGATTTCTCATTTGAGCTTCCCGATTTGTGTAAGACAGCCCGTGCTCAACGATTGACAGCTTTTGGGCGTATTAAAAGTCTACGATTACTTCTGCTTCAGTGTTTAAATTGAGTTCAATGTTTGTCGCACATATCATGTTAAGGTGTGTGTTCACTGCGCCTGGGTGTTGCAATAGGAATGAAAAGAAATAAAATACCTAAACCTCTAGCTATTCGGGTGGACAATTTAAACTCTTTAAAGACGTAATAGACACATGTCGTGCCTGGCAGCAGACCAAAAACCAAGTCGGTGGACATTATTTGCATATTTCACAGTAAGTGTGTGTAGGTTGCTCATTAAAATTAAAGAAAGAAAGTCGAATAGGAAGATCTGTATTAACAACGAAGTTATACTTCCCTATTTTTAAAGTTCCCGAAAACGCCTCTTCTAGCGATGTTGAATGCACATCCTCAAAGAGTTAAATAATGCTCATGTCGGTGGTTGGCGGGTTCTCTGGTGTGGTTTTCTCCTTCTTTCCTACCACAAAAAAAGTCTGCCTTCTCTATCTCCCCTCCTTCTTTTTGTGTTTGTTACTCTCTTGTGACACTTCTCATCTTCGACACTTATGTGACCTTATTGTGTTGCAAGCGCCGTAAAACTTTTACTAAAACTTAAAATAATGCAAACCTCTAGTGCAGAACGGGGAAAACATTACCGTGGGTGTTTTTTACGCCTCCGTCGACACGATTTAGATCATTTAAGAGGCGGGTGTATAGGGCACCAACAGCTCAGCAGAAACACCGAGATGCTGGATAAAAATTCTCCTCACTTCGGAATCTACCTCCGGTTCCCTGCCTGCGACGGCGTACCGCCTAACCGCTATACCACAGACGCCGGCTGTGTGAGTGTCCAGACAGACAGACAGACAGACAGACAGACAGACAGACAGACAGACAGACAGACAG
>NW_004797939.1:58161-61617 GCF_000002075.1 Aplysia californica | reverse complement strand
CTCTCTCTCTCTCTTTCATTTTTTTTTCTTTATTTCATTAGTTCTTGTTTGTTTGTTTTTATTTCTCTATTTGTTCTTTTATATGCTTTTGCGCTTTTGCTCACCTCTAATGATCAAAATATAAAAGCTTTTTCATGATTTATGCATCAGCCATTGTGGCGCATGTGGTTCCGACTTTGACCAAAACTTAGATCCATATTCGAATCTACGGATGGCTGGTTGGCTCTAGGGTGAGGCCTGCCACTTCTTTTTTTTTTCTCTTAATATGTAGCTGTCACACTTTAAAAAAGCCAAATTAACAAATAAAGAAAGGGAGAAAGTGAGAAAGAAAGACAGAAAAAATAAATAAAATTAAGACAAATCGATACAATAACAAAAACATCCAACAACAACTGCGGCAGCAGCAGCAACTACAACAATAACACCAGCAACAACTTCAACTGCAGCATGAACGTCCAAGGTTATATTACAGACGAGCTCTCCTTTGAATGGAACCCTACGATATTCCCGTGTCGGTGTTTGTATGTCACACTGTCCGAACGAATCACTCTAGTTCTTATTATGATCCGTCTTTCAGATCTTAAGACATTGTTGAACAAAATGATTGCGTCCTTTTTCTTCCTTCTTAAAACCCATACATTTGCTCCTTATCGACCAAGCTTAAAAGCTTAGTTCCGAGTATTTAAGCATGGCTGTGTTTATTCAGCGGTGGATTACACGTCGTCTTTCAATGGCATCTTTTTTTGTTTCGCAGCCGCGGCGACCACGCCCATAGTAGATGTGTTTTCCCCCCGTCTTCCAAGGCTTTGTTTGTTTTTGTGGCTGTTAACTGTTAGTTTCTGTGTTTCTTTCTGCCATGAACTTGTGTCGAGAAGGATCCATATCTCGAAGTCTGATTCAGTCAAATGTTACATGGCGGGTGGTTGTTACAGTGTCACATTATTTTGCTCTGTGTAAAAACGTTCGCTCGTCATTAAGAGTTTTATAGTTTTGTAGAGAAGAATGTTAATCACCTTCGTCGGTGTTACAGCGCATGTTTACCCACTTGTTCAGTGTGGAGAAATAAATAGAGGGCGTGTGTGGAGATCAATATTTTCACGGTCTGAGTGTATTTTTTCCTTTGACGATAATAAACATCTATTTTTCATTGCCTCTTAAGGTTTTTGCTTGCCTCCTCGTGTCGGAAACAGCCCGCAGATGTTAATGGGGGACACTAATCCCGTGTTTCTCAGCCCTCCATCTGTTGTAGCATTCAATCTGTTTTGCCCACCCTTTGTGCCAATAGCACAGCTATTGGTTTGCTATACCCCCTTTGTATTCTCCTCTCGTCCACTCCATTTTAATATACATCTTCTCTTCTCATCTCCTCTCAACACCCCCCCCTCCCTTTCTATCTCCTTTCCGTTCTCACTCTCCTTTTCCCCTCCCCTTCCTTCTCTCTTTTTCTCTCACTCACTCACTCACTCTCTTACTCTCCCTCTCTCTCTCTCTCTCTCTCTCTCTCTCTCTCTCTCTCTCTCTCTCTCTCTCTCTCTGTAAGTCTCTTTTACTCCTTATCCCTGTCTTCTTCTCTGCTGTTGCCCTCCTCTGGGTTCCTTTTGGTCTCTTGTCAGTATACGTTTTGATAGATTTGGCAATATACTTTAATAGAAGTAACAGAATTCATCTCATAATACCGTTAGGAACTATTGAAGTTCTGGCATGACCACGGTTTGCGCGCAATGAAACGTACGCTCTAGGCGCATTGGTTTTTGTTTGGGATCAAAAGTATCGCATAATTGTCTAAACCATCGACAGAAGGACGGGGAAAGGGGGGGGGGGGGGAATCCCCTTCGTTTGTGGTAGAGAAGATTTCACTGGTGTCTGTAGTGTAGCGGTTCTAGGGCGCTTCACCATTGCACGTAGAAGACCCGAGTTCGATTTCCGACTGGAGAGAGATTTTATAGAGTATCTTGGTATTTCTGATGGGATATTGTGTCCGTTTCAGTTCGGATTGGCCCTAACAGCGGGTCTAAGGTCGTCTTCTAAATGATCTAAATTAAGTAAAATCTCAAATATTTAAAGAAAACATGCATTTTGTCTTTTACTTTATCCCTGAGAAATTATACCAAGCAAAGAGGTTTTGTGGTGTAACTGTTAAAATACTCACCTAGACTCCCGGAGGTCGGGGGTTTGCTCCCCATGAGAATCAGATAGTTTTAGCCTTAGCCTTTGAACTCACCTTTGAACTTTCAGACTAGTTTACAAGATTAGCGTTGCTGGTCACCGAAACCAGAGGGAACATAATATTAGTGGCAATTGTACTCGCCCCAGCTTAATGTCCACCTCGTGCTAAAACAGGTGGCGGCATCAATGTCGTCCGGTAAAGCACTCGCCACCAGAGCCTCTCTATCTTCCCGCCGAGTCCAGAGCCCGCGCTGGGACCTCCGGGTGTTCCCATAGCCAATTCACAGCGGATTTCAGACGCCGGCTGCAAGAGCCTAGCAAGATGTTCCGATTCATTAAAACGCCTCATGAACTGAACACTTGGGGCTTTAGCGCGGACACTTGGGATTCCCCTTCTATCAGGAACGGCTTCTTCTGTTTTAAATCTCAGCCGAGACCGGGATATCGTGCGTTGTTCGAGCTCTGTCGGTATGTCCCTTTTTACTCGTTGAACGCTGAGTATTTCTGTTTCAAGACTATGCAAATTGGGTTTGTTCCCGGTATCAGACCTGGGCCCGTCTTCGTGGAGAGGCGAGGTGTGATTTATGAGGTGTGTGGATTTATCTGGAATAGATTGAGCTCACGTCGCGGAATCAGCTCGTCGAGTGGCAACGCGATGGCGAGGTCGGGTTGTGGTTCTTCGGGGACTTGCTGAGGGCCGGTGAGGGTATACTCATTTGACGCCGGATGTCTCATTTTGAGCTAATGTCTCTAGAATTGGCCAATTTTGGGGTGCGGCTGTAGCGTTTTGTAATTTTATTAGGGGTATTTCTGTCCTGGCATTATTTTAAGAGGTCTGGGGTGTTTGAAAGAGTTAACATCAGATGCAAAAAAAAGAATGCCATTGCTTTTTTTCTTTCTCTGTTTGTGTGTGCGGATGTGTGTATGTGTGTGTATGTGCTCGCGTGTATGTGTGTTTGTGTGTATGTTTGTTGGCTTATGTGTGTTTGTGTTTGCATGTATATATGTCTGTGCTATATGTATGTAAATGTATGTATTTATATATTATCATTTATTATGGTGTGTGTGAGTATATCATGTGTGCAGTTATCTCTTCTCCTACAAACAAACAAGGGGCCCAAAGCACAATGCCTGGCTACTTCAACCTTTAAATAATCGTGTGAGGATTTAGATTTGATTTTTCCCAATACGCCGGTATTTTTTTGTGGCCTGTTACTTAAAAGACGACGGGATAAAACAATTTTTAAAGACGAGATGTGAGATAAGTACTCCAGCTGCCATGATAAACGA
>NW_004797939.1:56466-58061 GCF_000002075.1 Aplysia californica | reverse complement strand
CTATGATGTAAGGATAGATACAGTCTGACCATTTATTCGTATGGAGGGTAAGTGTAGAAACTTCGAGAGATGAGAGTTTAGTATTGGTTCGGAATGTAGGTTTATAGGTAGGCAGGTAGACAGACTGACAGATGGGCAGGCTAGCTGTTTGTGGCTGTCAGTGTTGTGATTGGATAGGCAATGGTTGATTGATTTTTGAATTAAAAGGTTTGCGCCCCCATCGACTCAATTTAGATCTCTTAGTTAGTGTACTATTTTGGTCACATATTCTGTCAGTGGCCAAACTAGGCTGTGTCCTTGTCCTAACTAAAATGCGGAGATGGTCGACATCATCACTCTGACTGGGAAAAAAAAACACGGATTAAGTGTTTAAATATTGGAGTATTGGAAGAAGGAAGGATGGAAGAAGGGGGGGGGGGGTGCGATGGATGGATGGATTGATAGACGGACGGGCGGACGGAGGAGGTGGCTAGTGAAAAAAGAGATTTACAGAAGACGGGACCTGACTTTTCAATGAAACTTGAACAGTCTGTTTCGATGAAGAGATAGAGACTTTTCAAGAGATCACGCCTTTTGTCACACGGTTCCCGCTGATGGAGGAAACTGAAAAGTTTCACTGGGCTTTTCCTTGTCGAACAATAACTCATACCGGGCTGTGGTTTATGGGCCTTTACGGCGTCACCTGACGGGTAGCATTTATCTCCGACTGCTATCTTTCCTCTTTCTATACATGATTTACGATTTTTTCCTTCTCTTTTCTATCTTTCCTTCGCCTTTTCCCTTTCTCAATATGTCTGTCTTGCCACTTCTTCATTCATTTATCTGCTGTTGTTGTTATTGTCGTTGTTGTTGGTTTTGTTGTTGTTGTTGTTGTTGTTGTTGTTGTTGTTGTTGTTGTTGTTGTTGTTGGTGGTGGTGGTGGTGGTTTTTGTTGTTGTTGTTGTTGTTGTTGTTGCATATTATTCTCTTCACACCTTTTCTTGATTATCTTTTCCTCTCTTACCCTCTCTGTGTCTCTGTTCGTCTTTTTGTCCCCAGCATGTCTCTATAAGTTATAACCACCACCCCCTCCCCTTTGTTTTTGGCCCAAGCGGTTCCGGCAGTCTGACGTGTGTACGCCCATCCACCTTCCAGTCTGAGCCTTCTATCCTTGACACTGTCCGTGCTACGAGAGGGGTCACACTCCCTGTTAGCGTACGTCCCCTTCTCTGACAATCTTCCTTCTGTTTTTCTTTGAATCTGGAGGCGTTCCTGAATACGCCTTGTGTCTCCTCTGAAAATTGTCCTGCAGGTAAGAAAGAGGGCGATTGGGCCGTTGTCGTAAGGTCTTTGACAAGAGGGAGATTATGTCACTGACAGGTCCTTTTTCTTTCGTGAAACACGGTGATCTGTTCTGAGGGGGAGGGGGTGTGTGAAGAAGAGAGGGAAGAAAAGATGTGTGTGTGTGTGTGTGTGTGTGTGTGTGTTTTGCGTGTGTGTGTATGTGTGTGTGTGTGTGTGTGTGTGTGTGTTGGGGAGGGGGGCAGGGGCGAGGGAGGAAGAGAGAGAGAGGGGAGAAGGGAGATAGATAGATAGAGAGAGACAGAAAGAGAGAG
>NW_004797939.1:54016-56017 GCF_000002075.1 Aplysia californica | reverse complement strand
ACACACACACACACGCATACACACACATGTACACACACACACTGTTATGCTGGCGCTTCTCCGTCGTAGTTCGTGGGCCCCACAACGTTTAGTTTAGATTGTCTATAGTTGGAACGTTTGCAACCCCTGTGTCCTGGCCTCTCAACTCGACAGGGTTCAGTGGGTGTGAGATCGGCCCCTCTCTGGCAAGGCCCCCGCCGGCCGCGGAGGTTTGTCCCAGTGAAAGGGGCTACGTTCTATACAACAAACAAACATTTGTCCAAGCGTGTCGTGTCGCTGGCGCTGTCGCCGCCCCCCGCACCCTCCCCCCTCTCTTCCTTCGTCCCCGCCCCTGACCCCGCCTTATCGGCGATGCCAGTCCCGTCGGTCCTACTACTACAACAACTAACTATCCCGTCAGCCGTGTCGTGTCGTGCCGTGTCGTGCCGTGTCAACGTATCGCACGGTGCGTCGTGTATGTGTGTGTGTGTGTGTGTGTGTGGCGCTGCCGCTGCTGTGTAGTTCGTGTGTTTTGTGAGTGTGTTCCGCCGTTCATGCCGCCCGCCCGCGTGTGTCTCCGTGTTCTTCCTTGTGTGTGTTCGTGTTTTCGGGATATGGATACCCCCCTCTCTCTCTCTTCGGACGTGAATGAAGGATGGTTTGTTTAACCACGTTGTGTTTCGCGAGGCACGTGTAGAACCGAGTGAACTGTTGTAGCTGCAGAAACGGTGTTGCAGGCAGGCAGGCCGGCACAGGTAGATGAATTGTCTTAATGAATCTTGACAAATTCCTGCTTGTTGTCCTTGTCGTGGGGGTCGGTTCGTGCGATGTTTCTGTTACCAGTGACATGATGCCCGACGTTCGCGTGCGGTAAACGGCACGGGAGGTGAAGTGCCCCAATAACTGTTCACAGCTCTGAAATCACGAGCTTAACTTAGAGAGTTTAAAGGTTCCATCTTCTCTGTGTTATGATTGCAGCCGAGACATTTTGTCTGCGGAATCTTTAGATTTTATTTTCTCTCTAAGCCGATACGGTTCTTTAGCTCACGTTGGTACGTCTTGGTTCTGTTACCCCCCCCCCCCTCTCTCTCTCTCTCTCTCTCTCTCTCTCTCTCTCTCTCTCTCTCTCCCCCCCTCTCTCTGATGCAGTTTGCTCCTTCTTTCGTGGCAAACATCTACCGTCCTGATCTCCCCTCCTTTACTTTGTATGTAACTAGCTAGTAGCACCATAATATAAATAACCCTATAAAATGTTGACTGAGGTGTTAAACCCATACACGTACTCTTTACTCACTAGAAACATCTTTAATCTTTGCATTTATATGACCTGTTTGTATTTCAAGTGTCGTAAAACTTTCTGAAACGAAACTGAAAACGGAAAGGTGTTTGGTGCGCGGAGAGTGAGAGTGCGTGTACTTTTACCGTACGATCTATTCGTCTGTCTTATTTTCCCCGTGCACCAAATGACCGTTATCATGCATTGGCGCCTCTCTTCATTCAAATGAAACAAAACTGAATAAATAATCATGATGTTAATTGTCACCTTCCTTTTACATAACGCCGACATGTCAGCCTTCGTAAACATTTCTCAGGTGGAAACTCATGTAAAAAAAAGCCATTGAATCTTTTTTTTTGGCCTCGCCACTTTATGTATAGGGGAACTTAAAGGGTATGATAATGTAACGACGCAATAAGTTTGTTTGATATTGCGGATGCTGTTTATTACCACGGGTTCTGTTTTTAGGACGGCAGAAATTGTAAGCTTGTGATAATATTATGATCTATTGGTTTTTGTTGGAGCGGGAATCTTGGTTTGGCCGTCTCTTTATTCAGGTAGACAGACACGCAGAGTGAATCTTTTACACGGTTCCCTGGACAAAGCCTCGTGCAACCGGTGCGTCTTTGCGCTGGGAACAGCGAGAGGCAGTGAGACGATGAATGCTAAGGAGAAACGTGGGCGTGCATAGTTTTTATGATTGAAGGATCTACCTCTCTTTTCATTCCATCTCCTCGTCTCCTCCC
>NW_004797939.1:51599-52848 GCF_000002075.1 Aplysia californica | reverse complement strand
CGTGTGTGTGTGTGTGTGTGTGTGTGTGTGTGTGTGTGTGCAATATATGTTGTTGTTGTTTAAAGTTCTTTTACTTCTTATATTTGAGGTAAAGAGAAACTTGACTGTTAAAAGGAATTTCACTGAGCTTACTCAGTGGCTTTAAAATGGCTATTGTCCCCGGTTCCCTCCCCCCATCCCTACCCATCTTTCCATATTCCCAAAATTGTCGAAAGGAAACGTTTAAAAAATTCATCAAACAAACAAGTAAATAAACCAACCAAATAAAAACAACATCTCCCCCCCCCCCTCCAAATTAATAATTTGAAAGAAAAAAGTTTGTTTTTATAAACCCTAATGTTGTGTCGGGGAACACGTTTCTCTTCTGTCAAACAGCAAAATAAGACATATCATGTGAGATGCGTTTTTACTTCTTTTCCAAAATGTCACATATTATGCTGATTGCAGTCCGTATTCGTGGGAAAGCTGTGATAAACAAAATCTTTACAAACAGAAAGAAACGAGATAAAAACCTCAGCCACAAAAGAAAAATAAATGACGAAATTAAGAAGAGATTTATCACGTGTGTTACAAAAGTTACAGTTCAATGTAGAGTTTGTTAACTTGAGTTTAGCTGTTAGCTGACAAGAACGGTCTGTTTCTTTTATAGTACTGCTATATTTGCGTGTAGATCTAATCTATGTACCGTATTCTGTCCGATTAAAAAAAAATTCTGTACCAGTTTTAGTTTTGAATGAATCGCCTGTCTTTCGTAAACATATTTTTATTTTGTATGACGGTTATTCTCGACATGAAGACCATGAGAGATTGGGGTCTAAAGAATAACGAAATCTCTTCTGTATAATGACTGAATAAAAGTGTACACTTAAGTGTTCTGTGATGCAGCTTAAGAACCCTCCGTCTATCATTTCTCTTTATTAAGTCATATCAGGCCTGTATAATGATATTATAGGTGGCGTCGTTTCTTTGCTCGCAAGGGACACGAGTTCAGTGTCCTTTCTTTCTGTCGAGTGTGTTTCTTTGGGTAGTATGTATTGGGCTGGGCCTGACAGGCAAAATAGGAATACATGTACCTTGCTTCCTGATATTATAACATAAATTGGCAAGGCTTAGTACGTTTGCGAAATTGGTGTATTTTGTGTCAATGTGACGCAAGCGAAATGGCTAAGAAATTTGGTCCCCCAAAACGTTGTACAGTGGGCAATCATGGAGAAAGAGACATGGAGGAAGAGAGAGAGAGAGAGAGAGA
>NW_004797939.1:50369-51465 GCF_000002075.1 Aplysia californica | reverse complement strand
AGAGAGAGAGAGAGAGAGAGAGAGAGAGAGAGAGAGGCGCACTAAAATATCGTTCGACTCGTGTTAACCACTAGAAGTTAAAAGAAAATTATTTTTTTAAAATCTGCCTTTTCTTGTCTTTTCTCTCTCAAGCAAAGATTTTTAAAAATAGTTTTGTTGCAGAGGTCATCAATGAAATGTTGTATTTTGTTGAATATTGATGTTTTATCCCTTCGTATTACCGTTATTTATAGTGACTTTTGCTCTGTCTTCCCCAGACTTTGACTTGGAGTTACTTGACCAAGAGCTTGACAAGATAGGAGGAACTGTAAGTACAGATATGTTTTTATCATTACGTCGTGTTAGTCTGTATGTGTGTGTGAGAGTGTCTGAGTGTGTGTGTATGTGTATGTCGTATGTGTTTGTTTGTATGTGTGTGTGTTTGTATATATGTGTGAACCGGTGCGTGTTTGTGTGTTTGCGTACATGTGCTTGTTTCACTGAGAGAGAGAGAGGGAAAGAGAGAGAGAGAGAGAGAGAGAGAGAGAGTCAGAGTCAGAGTCAGAGTCAGAGTCAAAGTTAGCTGTTTATGACAATTATGCGTTTAAATAATTGTTGCTGTTGCTATTGTTATTGTTGTTGTTATATTAGTATAATTGATGTATTCATGTCACAATGTTGTTCTCTGTATGGGTGTTACCTGCGTTGAGGTAGAAATAGAACCGCAGATACTCAAATGGGTAGAGAAAACATTGGACGAAAGCAACTTTTTGGACTCCAGCTGGGACGGTTCATAAGGCAAAGAGGGGGAGGAGGGTTGCGTCCCCTGTCGCGGTGTCACTCTCTCGCCTGGGCAGCTGGTCGCGTGATAGATGGCCAGGCCGCAGGGTCCGTATCCTGGGCTGCCCCCGGGGTAGAATTTGCCGGCCAATCAAGGCCAGTGCCAGATCGCCGGTCCACGGCCGGGGACTAGCAGCTGTCAGCCGAGGACAAATGCCGGATCCGGTCTCAGTTGCCGGTAAACCAATTTGCCCCGTCCCAAGAGTGGCTCGCGGCCGGACATTTGCCGGCGCAGGCCAGGATTGCTCGTTGCTGCAAGATGCTAGAAGAACTCTTT
>NW_004797939.1:46977-49718 GCF_000002075.1 Aplysia californica | reverse complement strand
AGATGACGGGTAGTGATGGTGGGTGCAATGTTTGACCTTCGTAGTTTCGTAGTGAACTAAGTATCTTCCCCTACCCGGTTGTTGCCCCAGTGATGAAAGATCTCACCGAGTTCAGTACAGGCACCTGGACGGGGTATACCCATGTTTTTACATGATTGCACGATTAAGAACCGTGGATCTCACACTGAGTTTTCCCAACTTTATTAGGAGGGAGTCAACGTCCGAGCTGTAATTTATTCATGGATTATTAAGATTCATGCTAGGGTTGCACTGGGAATGAGTTGATGGAGGCTATCATTTACGGGTAGAATTTTTTTTAAAGGTTTTTGAGTAGACACCCAGTTTTCTACCAGGTCAAACATACCCTGCTCGTGTTCCTTTACTGTACTCAATTTTTTTTATTAGGTAACCCAACGCGGACTGGATGAGATGAATTGTAGATTAGTCCTCCAGAAGGGGGCCCAACTACCCCTGTTTTCGGCGTTCCTTTGTTATGCTACTCTCTTTCAGACATAAAGAACATGTCTTTTCTTCGTATATTTTCTTTTCTTCGTATATTGTTATACATGTATTGTGTTTTTTAATCTCTAGTATACATATCTTTGTTTTGTTTGCCTGTGATCACACAATATGCCGATAAGTTATTTCACAGGCGGGTCTCCATACTGACGAGCAGTGGGGCTCCTTTTTTCCCTACATCTATCGTCCTTATCTCCTCTTTTTCTTTTTTATGTTTGCTACTCTCTTGTAACACCTCTAATCTTCTGGTGCTCATATGACCTTATGCAGTTGCGAGCGCCGTAAATCCTCTACTAAAACTAACTAACAGACAGGGTGTCAGACGTAGCGAAAAGAAGATGCCCCACTGCTCGTCCGTATGGAGACCCGCCTGTGAAATAACTATTGGCACATTGTGTGATCTTGAATTTTTTACCCACCCCCACCCACAACAAAACCCAACCTAAAACAAACCACGAAAAATGCGTCGGGAAAAAATAGTTAAAGAATGTATCATTCGTAACGCTGTGTGTTACAAAGTGTTACAAGCCCCAATGAGTTGGACCCCACCCGTTTCCCCCTTCCCCGCTGTTTTACTTTTAATTCTTCCTTCTTTTTCTTGACTAAAAAGTTTATGATGAAGGTTGGGCGTGTCTTTGAATACTGTTTTTGTGTGTTGTCTGCTCCTCTAGCCCTCATGCCCTCAATGATATCCAATTGTCTGTCTTTGAAATGACGTCTTCTGCTTCAATAATGTAATAGGTTTTTTGGTTAAAACGGTGTGAGGGAAAAAAGACTGGAAACCTTATTGTACTGGCAAGCATTAGTTGGCCAGCACGACTCAGTGCAGCAAAAGACCCCACGAAAAGAAAATCTGTCTCACTAACTCAGAACACAACAGCCCCTGAGCGTATTAGTCTGTGACGTCAGAGGTGGGGTCCCAGGGGAGCAGCTCAGCGCGACCCGCTTACCAAGAACGTTCCTCTCTGGCTGGAGTATGCCCATGGTTGGAAACCAAACTGTCGTATCTCAAAAAGTGCTACTTACCAGGAGACAAAGTTAACTGGTTTACTTACACCCGGTGTTTCAGTGGCAGTACTTTGTTCGTCGTGCATTTCTACGTTAACAAACATTATTCTATTCTTTCCGCCCGTTTTGACGTAAAACGAGCTCCGAGATACAATAATTAGGTTTCCTACCATCGATACACTTTTATAAAAACATGTCAGCACCCTGATTTACGGACAATAGTGCGCCTGTTCAGCCCATTACACGATCTCGCAGTGCTTCCATGCCAGATGTACTGTTATGATATTAAACAAACATTCCAGTTCCCTGTTTGGCTCTTCCTTACATACACTGAAGGGACATTGAACCCATACCATACCAGCTTTTATAATCTAGGTTCTCTATTTTATTATTTTTCGTCCACCCGTTTTTCTTCTGCAACAACGATGCAATCAAGCTTAGGTCAAGCTTTCTTACTTTCAGGTCTTAATCCACAATTTACAGAGGGCTTCGTCATCTTTATGTTAACGAAAATAAAGTGTCTGTTCCACATAGATATTAAGGTCAACGAATAGACTAGTTTTGCTTTTGGGGTCTCTGGTATAGTGTTATAGGGGGAATGATAAGTGTCCATGTTTCTTGTTACCTGCTAGGCACACATAGCTCAGAGGAATCACCGTTCTAGATGCGCAGTTACAAGTCGAATCAAGTAGGTACTCCTCTTTTGGGTTGTTTTTGTTCGTTAGCCGTTTTTCTGTACCTTAATATGGACCGCAGGGCTGTTCAGTTTTTATCCTTACTAGTCTCTCCGTTAGATGTACAGTTGCCCGAAGCAGGCAAGTACAATTGTTTACTGTCGGCCGCTACAGTTTATAGGTCTGTAGAGCCCTAGGGCTTGTGTGTGGACGTCCGGAGAGCGGGGTTCAATCCGCTTTATCGGTCATCGGCCTGCGAGTCTCCCACGGTGGAACCCTACCTGCCACCTGCTGGCACCCATTGTTCTGTTAGCGCTACCGGTTCCAGCACCAGACACTTCTCGTGGGCTTTGGCGTTGTTGTTTTCTACTGCCCTGTGTGGCCGGGGTTGTCGGAGGAAGTCGTGTGGAGTGGAAAGGGAGTGCAATTATGACAAGCTGTTTGTCTTAATCTTTAGGAAAGGAAAGCTTTGCTGCTATTGTTTTGTTTTGTTCTGTTCTGTTCTGTTGTTGTTGTTGTTTTGTTTGGGGGTTTTTTTTG
>NW_004797939.1:44008-45550 GCF_000002075.1 Aplysia californica | reverse complement strand
ACACACACACACACAAACACACACTCATTAGCTCTCCCGCTTACCTCCCCCCTCCATCTTTCTCTCTCTCTCTCTCTCTCTGTCTCTCTCTCTCTCTTTTTCTTTCTCTCTCTCTCTCTCTCTCTCTCTCTCTCTCTCTCTCTCTCTCTTTCTCTCTCTGTCCCTTTTTCTTTCTCTCTGTCGCTTTTTGAAAATCTCTATCATCTTGTTTGGCATCCACATCCCCACCTGCGTGCTGTATGGTTTGTTAATTTTTCAAAATTAGAATAAAGGGTTCTGGCTAGTTGATTCTCAGGGTTCCAGAAAACCCGGAAATATGTTTGTACTGTCCAATATGTCAGAAGTATGTCAGAACGGACTAACAGGCAAGCTGACGGAAAATAGACGGACGAACAGAGGGACAAGCAAACACACTGAAGGCTCTGACGGACTGTCGATTTGACTCCAGACATGAGTGGGCATCGCCAATTATTTTACTACTTTGCGGTTATAAAGAGGACCCTTCTACTAGTCCTACCCCCATCCCTTGTGGTGCTGGAATGTTCACGTAGGTTGATTCACGAGCAGCTGTGATTTCGCTGATCTCCCAAAATAGCGTGACCGTTTGTTGTGTCAGCTGGGAAAATAGGAGAAATGATAAGAAAGACAAAAAACTGAGTTGCAATTAAAAGTTCTGTCACACTCGTTAAACTACGACAATAAATTGTCACTAAAGCTTAATGGTTGTAGTGGAAATGAGAAAATATGACTTGCGTGACTGAGGAAAGCGTGGGAAATCATGAACCGAAAGTAGCACAAAGGCAAAGTGTTGGTTTCCGTTTCTCACGATGTGCGTTGAAAACAACTCTTCCTACATACAACAATTATTGTTTCAAAAACACAGGCTATTTGAAAACACAGCTTATGCACTATAAGAACACGTGCTCTTAACTTCAGTATCATTTGTTCACCCTTTTTCAAAATGTCGAAACTGACAAAATGCAGAGCGTGATCGCGCTTCAGATGCCATAGATGCTATAATTGTATTTTATATTGTAGCAAGATCCTGTAATGTGCGGAGAAGAACCACTCAATGCTTGAACGACCGTTCTAACACAGCTGGAACTCACTGCCCAAGACAGGCATAAGAGCGGCCGACCAAGGGTGACAACTTGACGCTTGGGTCGGTTAATTGTCACCGTCCTTCTACAAAACCCGGTGGAAAAGAAAGAATGTTAAGAAGACGAGATAGTGATTTCACCAAGCCAACATTCGCGGAGTTTTGGTGGATTGGGGTTGAATCTTTGCTGATCGTGGCACACATTAAGTCACCTTTCAAGACAACCTCACAGAACGACTACATCGAGGCGTCTTTCGTCGGCGCCATGTCCTTCCATGGATAGCACGGCAGGATGGAATTTTCCAATATGGCAACACCCGGCCGTAATCTGTCGAAACGTATTCCAAACTCATCAAATCAATGTTCTGAATTGGCCTTCAAGATCACCAGACCTTAACCCGACAGAACATCTGTGGGATGGCCTTTATTTGGGGAGAAAGGGG
>NW_004797939.1:40193-42329 GCF_000002075.1 Aplysia californica | reverse complement strand
ACACACACCCCCCCACACACACCCCACACACACACACCTTTATCATCCATAGTGTCTCTGTAACACCATGACAAGTACTTTAGAAAGAAGTGTTGGATAAACAGTGGTCCTTAAAAGAAGGAAAACAACACTTTTATTTTTGCTTTTTTATTTGGTACTAGTTGCCTGCGTGCCTTCAGCAAAACATCAGACTTAAGGCTGAGATCATCGTTATAATAATTACTTCCGTTGCGACTAATTGACGTCAGTCGTGCTATTGCTACGTCTTTATAATAATAATTTAATAAATAATGATAAACGTAGAAATTTTGATAAACTTTATTGGAAACAGGCGTTTATCAAAGGTGCCACCGCTTATATTGTTGAAAGGGGCGTCGACCAAATACAATACTGCGCCTCCACGGGCCACTTGTATTTTCTGCTCACATCCGATCATGCAGACCTGACAAATCGGAAAAATGTCTTCCCCGTCTTAATCAATATCCAAAATAAAAGGGTCATTCAACAATGTCGCAGGCCCTGATAAGACAAAGTGGAATGTCTTGCACCGCGCGAGACCAGAGTTGTTGTTTTTTCTTCTTCGCATATGTCGTTGGGTTATGTCGTCCATGTTGCAACCGATCCATGGAAGCACCCCCCCCCCCCCTCTTTTTTTTCTCCTAATTATAAAAACTATAGATCTAGACTATCATTTTATTTTCTGTGCATTCTTTTTTACCTGCTGACGCAGTGAAGCTGTCGACGTGAAGGAAAAGTACGTTGGCATCTCGGTCAAAATCCTGAATTTTCGAAGAAGGACCATGGGTTTAGTATACCAAATCTCTGCTGTCCGTCGGTCAAAATATTGTCCCTTTATTTAAGAAGGTCTGTTTATGTCTCAGTTAGGACATGCATCTCTGGGATAGGCATGTATTGCTGTATTTAAGGTTATTTGGATTGTGCGTTGGATCTACTACAAGTACATGTATGTAGCTTTGTTGGTACCTATTCTTTAGTGTCTTTACTGGCGAGTAAGGTGACCTAGTTACGTTGTGAGCAGTATTTTTACATTTTGTGGCTTCTTCAACCCTTTCGCGTGTCTGGTGTTTTGTAGTACCCTTCGTGTTGTGTAGATGATAAGCTGTGTGTATGTGTGTGTGTGTGTGTGTGTGTGTGTGTGTGTGTGTATATGTGTGTGTGTGTGTGTGTGTATGTGTGTGTTTAATTTTATATGGTCTTACACGCATGCTTGGTTGTTTGTTTTACAAAAGAAACTAAACAGCACGGGGGGGTCTTGCATATTGCATGTACTTAAAGTCTTTTATATTTTATATTTGAGTAATTTGGAGCATTATCATATCCTACGACAACGGTCTATCTACCTTCCTTCCTTGTCGTTGAGTTGCTGGCCCGTTTGCGCCTGGCGTTCTGCTGCCTGTCACCCCGACTCTATTTCTGTCTCCTCAGCTGTCTGTCTGTTCGCCGTGTCTATTCCAAGTAGTAGCGGGTGGTTGAAGGGTACGGTACCACAAATAGATCCTATTTTGTTTCTTTCCCTCTGTTGTTTCTGTGTTGCTCTTACCCTGTACTAAATGACCAGTGTCGGAAGGTGTTCTGCGTGTGCTTTGGTGTGGTTTTGCTCCTTCTTTCCTATCAAACGTCTAGTCACCAATCTATCGTCCTTATCGCTCCTCCTTCTTTTTGTGTGCGTTACTCTCTTGCAACACCTCTAATCTTTGGCACTTGACTACTTAGATAACCTAATTGCGCTGCAAGTGTAACAAAACTCTTACTAAAACAATATTAAAACAGAGGCCATTGTTGTTTTAATAAACTCCTATTTATGGCGCTCATATGATCTTATGCAGTTGCGAGAGCCGTAAAATCCTCTACTATTTAAAAATAAACCCTCCTATTTTTTTAAACGCTAAAACATTATGAACAAGTCACAAAATGTGTTATTCAGTTCCTTTTGTTTCTTTTCCTTCTGCATTTATTCCCTTTCCCCGAACTAGTCTGTGCATCTTCTGCTGCTTGACACTTTTATTGTACGGTAGCCTTGATAGTGCCGTAAAACCACGTCTCTTGTCATCGCAGTCGTCTGTCTGTCTACAGGCATGTGCTGTGTGTGTATGTTCCAGCAACTCGTGCAATCAA
>NW_004797939.1:38475-39603 GCF_000002075.1 Aplysia californica | reverse complement strand
ACTCTCTCTCTCTCTCTCTCTCTCTCTCTCTCTCTCTCTCTCTCTCTCTCTCTCTCTCTCTCTCTCTGTGTCACTCTCGTTCCCTCGTTCGCTCGCCCCCACTGTATCTATGATAGCATTCTTTAACAGTTATCTGATCACTTATCGCGGCTCCTCAACCTCCCATCTTAATCACATCGGGGATTGACGTTTGACAGTGTAATATATTCTGTGTAATAAATAACCGCAGTGGGTGGAAAGGTTCTTTTGAACGACTTTATGCTTCACTTTGAATTACTTTGTCCCGTCGTCTACCTCTCAGTGTCGCCCCCCCCCCCACCTGAATCTCAAACCGCTCGCCTCACGGTATCTTCTTACTTTACATTATCCATCTGTGTCGCTCACCTTGAACTTGGTGATGTCAGACTGTTCCTTCCGTCAACGTGACTGCTCTGGTTCTCACAACGCAATACAGAGGGACGGTATGTACACACACACTCACACACACACACACACACACACACACACACACACACACACACACACACACACACACACACACACACACACACACACTGTGTGTGTGTGTGTGTGTAAAACACGCTAGGAGTGAAATTGCAAGTGGCTGATTGTGCAACATGTGATTGTCTTATACAAGGTGGCCGTTACAGCAGGTTTGACTGTAGTATTTAATTGAAACGACACACGTATGGTTGAGTCACCGGGGAAGCGGGACAGAAGAGATTAAAGAGACAGGTGGCTGCAGTGAAGAGCTAGGGGGATGAGGCCTGTATCCCCTCCACAAATCCCATTGCCCTCGCCCTGCCACACGTCCGTCTGCGTCCCCCTGCACAGGCCCTCACTGGTGGGCTGGCCGGCCAGTGGGCAGAGCCTGTTGTGACCTCTGACCCCCAGGCCGTGTGGTCGTGTGTCACACCCCTGCTAGGTGGATAGATTACTTAACGAACGCACCTACCTGTGATGTAATAAGCTCTCTGTTTTATTATTTTTATTTCTGTTTCTATTTCTGTTTCTGATTTTGTTTGTCTGTCTGTCTGTCTGTCTGTCTCTCACTCATTCTCTCTTTCTCTCTCTCTCGCTGGCTGTATCTCTTTCTTCGTCTATTCTTACCCCCCCCCCCCTTTTTTT
>NW_004797939.1:30429-38027 GCF_000002075.1 Aplysia californica | reverse complement strand
AGAGAGAGAGAGAGAGAGAGAGAGAGAGAGAGGAGAAAAGGGCGAGAGAGATACACAATCTCGCACATTTACAAGCAGAGGGAGTGAAACACACACACACACAAACAAACAAACATACACACGCACACACACGCACTCACAGTTACACAGGCACGCACGCACAAACACACACACACACACTCAAACACACACACACGTGCGCTAACGGTCTTGCGTTGCATAATCACGTACATTCACATACACACGTGTACCCACAAGTAACACAAACAGATGGATAGGCAGAGTTGTATAAACAAGTACACAAAGGCGCGCTTACACTCACACACACAAACACACACAAACACACGCACACACACACGCGCACACACACACACACACACACACACACACACACACACACACAGGTAAACCGGTGCCCCCGCCACAGCCACCACCGCGCACACGCGCGTCATATTATCACAACCGGTACTTTACTACCGACCGTTCGCTGTGCTTCGAGTTTGCGCTACGTAATCGTGTCGTGTTGTGAAAATGCTTCAACTTCAAGGACTATGACAATGTGTTTCGGCGTGTTCCTTGTCACGACGTAAGTACCACGCGGCGGTTCTTCCAAACTTTTGACGATTGTAGCCTACTTTTAACAGAGATTACCTGTGGGAAATTGTGACTAAAACACTGGGGAAAAAAACCCATTGGGGTATGAAAACTCTGAAAAACTCTTGTGGTAAAAAAAAAAAACCCACTGAAAAACCCCTGTGGCATGAATTTTCCTCTAACAAGTTATAGATTCTTGTAAATTCTCTTCTTGCTAGCATTTCGAATGAATCTCTTCATCGCCTTCAAAATGTCCAAAATATTGCGTCTAGATTTTTTTTAAGAATAAAAGAACCCGCACCACCTCAATCCTAAACGAGTTTCATTGACCGCTAGCTAAAAGCACTTATCGTGTTCAAAGAGTGTGTCTTCTGTTATAAATGTTTAAATAATATTACACCAGCCTATCTCTCAAACAAACGTCTAAAGTTTGAACCAGCAAGAAGTCTTAGGTCGTTCAGTGATAAAGCAATTTTACTGAAACCAGTAGTGAACTACACATTTTATAGTATAGACAAGTTTTCCTTATTCAAAGAATGTGTGAGTGAGAGAGAGAGAAAGAGAGAAAGAGAGAGAAGGGAATTGGTCGGAGGGAGTGAAAGGATCACTATAAACTATGTTTCTTTGTATTATTCTGAATTGTTATTGTTATTATTATTATTATTATTATTATTATTATTATTATTATTATTATTATTATTATTATTATTATTATTATTATTATTATTATTATATTATTATTAATATTACTACTACTATTATTGTTGTTGTTGTTGTTGTTGTTGTTATCTCTGATTCGTTTTGTGTCACCGGTGGGTTCTGAAATCCGAGATGGTTTGAGCCTTTAAAGATGCACATATAAATTTATTTCTGTGTAGCTTTCAACAAAAGCGTCAATCAGCTTAACGATAAGGTTCCTGTTCAGTCTGTTTATAGTTTATTACAGTTAGTTTCTTGTTGAGTCAGTGCATTTCAGTTTCCTACCCCCCTCCTCCCCACCTCCCCACCTCAAGACTCACAGAGCAAAGAAATGTTCAGTCATATTTCACGTATTATTGCGCACTCGATTGCCTTGTACAGTGTAGTAACAGGGTCAGGTACCTAACTTGTAGAGGTACAATTACGTCTTATCTTCTTGAGCAGGGTGCCCAAACCTCTACGTGACGACAATAGGCCCGGTTTATCGTTGCTTGATAGGGCACCCAAAGTTCAAGGGATGGTTTGTAGAAGTGTCGTGTCACTTCGATCTTGAAGAATCACAGAGAGATTTTTATCGAGGATTTCGGTCTTTCTGCTGGGGAGCTGTATCGGATCCCTCTCAGCTCGCCTCCTAAATGATCTGAATCGTGTCAGTGGGGGTCTAATTTTTGTTTAAATTCTCGTGCGATATACAGCGTGACAGTTAGACTTGCATTCACAGGCGCTTAATGTTCTTGTCGTCCCTCTAGTAGGTATAGGTGTTTATTAGTTGCTGATTTAAAACTATTTATTTATTTATTTATTTATTTATTTATTTATTTATTTATTTTTTTTTATTATTTTTTTTTTAAAATATTTTTTTTAATTTATTTTTTAATTTATTGTTATTTTTGTTTGTTTATTGTTGTTGGTTGGGGGTTGTTCTTTTCTTCTTTTTTCAAGGTAGTATAAAAGGCAGTTTTCTGTTTTCAACTATTCTGTTGTGTCCTGGTAGTTAGTGAACGATTTCAAAATATCGAAGATTTGTTTTACGTCCCAGATGACACAATTTAGGTCAGTTAGGAGATTTGCTTCGACCTGGGACAACCCAAGCTGAGAAAAACACGACGTCCCAGCAGAGAGACTGAGATACTCGATAAAAATATTCCTCACTTGGGAATCATGAGTGTTTTGCGTTTGACGAGTTTGATCTACCCTAAATGTCAAGCTATGGATATATATACACATACATACATACATATACATACATTCAGTATGTTTTGTCAACAGACAGAAAAAAGAGGGGGCAGGTGTAATTTGCTTTAGAATTGTGTTACTTCAGTCAAATAAAAATTAGAAAAAGACAAAAACTATAATATTGAACAAAGAATGGTGTTAATAAATGAACTACAAAAATGAAAAATTGACACTGGATCCTATAACATAATATATATATTTTTTAAATCTCGGGTCAACTCAGGTTTTGTTGCGTACAGGTGTAACCAGTGGACAATAGTGGACATTGCCGTATTAACTGTACAATCTCTTGAACGTGGCCCGCCGAGACTGCGGATTTTGTCATAAAGTTAGCTTCACTGGTTGTGAGAGATAACGTTTTTAATGAAATTCGGTGTCTTGTCCTTGACTGAGCTTTGAACCTTGTGTCTGAAGTGCGAGTTTCCAACTGTATAGTGTGTCTTGTCTGTATATATTATGTACTATCCTTTGTTCTGATATATTACCACATTATATGACAATGTATACGTCTTATATTGTATAACCATACTATTTTTGTGTATTTGTCTCTCTGTCTCTCTCTCTCTTTTGTGTGTGTGTGTGTGTGTGTGTGTGTGTGTGTGTGTGTGTGTGTGTGTGTGTGTGTGTGTGTGTGTGTGTGTGTGCTCGTGCGTGCGTGTGTGTGTGTGTGTGTGTGTGTGTGTGTGTGTGTATGTGTGTGTGTAAGTGTTTGTATGTGTGTGTTTGTGTGTGTGTGTGTGTGTGTGTGTGTGTGTGTGTGTGTGTGTGTGTGTGTGTGTGTGTGTGTGTGTGTGCTTGCTTATTGGTTATCTTCAGCCATTTAATCACCGTTAGATTAAAACCAAAACATTAATATGTGCATTTTAAAAAAGCCAACGACCGGTGTTTAAAAAAAATAAAAAAAATAAAAGACAAATTCGGGTACAAGACCCCTCCATTTGGACAAACAGCGCACATTATCAGACTCATCCCGGGGGTGTTACGAATTTGGCACTGGCTGTATTAAAATTCTGTCTGTTTAACGTCTTGGTCGGTGCATTTCCCTATAATATCAGTATTTATCAGCCAGGAATAGATTTCTTTTTCTTTTTGAATATTTCCTAGTCTAGGTTGGCATTTTTTGGCCCTTTATGTGAGTATAATTTTTCTAGTAATTGAGGCGCCAGTGCTGAATATCATTACAGTTGTATTATAGTAATGTATAGGGGGGGGGGGGAATTCCTGACTCTTGAATTTATTCTTTTTTTAATGCAGCATATTGTGGTCCATGCACTCTTCTATTTTCAAAAGAAGCTCCGAGTTTTGTCACTCAGTGTATTAGACCCTTTGTTATGAACGCTTTTTAATTTTTTTTTCCTTCAGTGAATGTTCTCTAATGTGTGTGTTGTGCAAAAGCCATGCGCTTGTATTGCTCTCAGAACACATGAGTTCGGTCCCCAATTCTTGCCTGTTTCCTTTATTTTCATCGAGTGGCCTAGTCGTTCTGCTGAGATAGTGTGTCCCACTCGGCTTGTACTGGCCCCGACAGGCAGGGTCGAGGCAGCCAGCCTCCCAAATGTGTATAAATTGTGTGGGTGGGAGGCTTTAACTTTAAGCGCGTTCTGTTTAGGAAATGTCCTCTGAAGTCGGTGTCCCCTCGCTAACAGTTGTGGGTGGTTGGCGGGCGCTGTGGTGTAATTTATTCCTTTTTTCCTATCAAACATCCATCCTTATGCAGTTGCGAGTGCCGTAAAACACTTTACTATTAAAAAAAACAACAACATCCATCGTCTTATCTATTTGTACGTTACTCTTTAGTATCACCTCTAATATTCAGCTCTTATGTGACCTATCTGTGCTGTAAGTGCCGTAAAACTCGTAGAAAAAAACCCAAAACAAAAGCAAAACGAAAATCAGGCTTGAACGAACGCGACCCTGGTATTTATTATACAGTGACCGTACAACGGTGCCTACTAACAAACGAATTGCTGGATAGCGAATAATTCCAGAGTCTGCGAGAGCGAGAGTTTTGTACGAATCTGAATAAATAAATGAATTGATCAGCGAATAATTGTCGTTTGCCGACAGTGCGGGCGGTATGAAGATATACATTAATATGCGTGAGGTACTGCTCTCTTCCATTGCTGAACTCATCTTTGCCCTGCGTGACCTTTTTATGAGATTCCTTTGTTCTGATAGTTTTGTACTTTTAAACGATTACAGGAGCACATAAGTACATCATTGACAATATAAAAAATAACAGTAATAATCCCAATTACCCCATGAAAATACTACTACTACTACATTGTACTTCTAACTTCTTCTATGCTGTTGCTGCTGCTGCTTCTGCTGCTACTACAACTACTTTACTTTTACTAATAATAGTATTGTATAATAATAATAATAATAATAATAATAATAATAATAATAATAATGATAATAATAATAGTAATAATAATAATAATAATAGTAATGAACGAATGAAAGAAATAATGGCTAATTAATCGAAACTTACATTTTCACTCGTTAGATTAAAAAGAACAGTTATATGGTACATATGTCCGTTTTCTAGGTTTTCTCTTTTCTATGTGGTTTTTTTAAAAAAAATATATTTTTTTTTTGGATGGGTTTTCTTTTAGCCTGTCGGCCCATTCTTACTCTCTACGCATGGTTTTGTTTTCTTCTTCTTCGCTTCCTCCTCCCCCTTCTCCTCCTACTCCTGCTGGAAATCTTCTGTTTTTGTTCGTTCGTTCATTCGTCTCTCTCTCTCTCTCTCTCTCTCTCTCTCTCTCTCTCTCTCTCTCTCTCTCTCTCTCTCTCTCTGTCTCTGTCTCTGTCTCTCTGTCTCTCTCTCTCTCTCTCTCTCTCTCTCTCTCTCTCTCTCTCTCTCTCTCTCTCCCCCCCACTCCGCCCTCTTCTCTTTCTTCGAGGATCAGCCGAAGATCACCCTCCCCCTTAACATTTCTACAATCGGATTGTTGTTTTACATTGAGAAAAAAATCTGGGCCCGTTGTGTATGGACGCATTAAATTGTAAGCCGGGCTTTTGGAACTATAAAATTGAATTGAAAGAGGACATAACGTAAAAGAAGTAACACGAGAACATGAAATCCCGTGTATATTTTATCCTCTCGGCTTACTTGACGCTTGCTTGCTTCACAAATTATGCGCGTGTGTATCGCCTGTCGTCCGTCCTCCACAGAGGTTTATGCAACCCAAAGTGTTTCTTTAGGGGGTTTAAGTGCAGTCACATTCCTGCCACAGCTGCTCTTTGTGTCGTAGTACATTTGTCCCAAAGCTCACCAGCAGGAGGTTCAACCGCTGTCTTGTTAGCTCAAGGCGCTCATATTATGACCTTATGCAGTTGCGAGCGCCGTAAAACCTCTACTAAAACTAAAACTTTTTAGCTCAAGTGCGTGTTGCATTAACTTAAAGCTTAAGTACATAATTGCTTCTTGTCTTCCTTGCTTTCTCGATCTTATAATACGTATACAGTTAAACTTGCTATAGCTGCACCCCCCCCCCTTTTTTTTTTACACTGTATAAGACGATCAACTCTGTACAAATGACCTTTGCCCATTCCCTCTTCTGAGCATTTTTTCTCTTTAAATGTTCTTGTGTGTAAGATGGCCTTTATCTTCCTCCACAAAGGATAGCTCTGTCTAAGACAATTTCGACTGTAGTTCTTGTTGCTGGACCTTCCTTCTACGTTCATTTCGTTACCACACCCATCTGCGCCACCTCAACAGACGAACCAAGAGACACCGCAGCTTTGTCTGAAGATCACACTATTTTCGAAAAGAAACCCTGCATGGGATTTCGAGCTTTGCAACGTCAGTGTGAACATCTTTGTAGGAATCAAGGTCGATAAGTGTAAGTTATACTCTCTATATTTTGCCAGGAGTAATTTCTAGGTTTCATAATTTGCTTTCTATATAGAATTTTTTTTTTATACCGATTTATTTCCTCCAGATGGCTTGGTTTTGATTTTTTGGACAATTAGGCATGTTGATGATCTTTTGATAGCATTTTCTGCCCCAATCCAATCCTTCGTCAAGGTTACAAGAACTTCCACGCGTGGTTGCCTTGCTTTTTTTATACTTAATATATGCTGTTGAAAACGTTCTGGCGGCTGCACAAAATGGTTTCCGCACGGCGCTAAGATAGATACTTAGTTTAGAAAGAGTTTATGGCGCTTGCAACACAATAAGGTCATATAAGTGCCGAAAATTGGTAGTGTTACAAGAGAGTAACAAACATTTTTTTAAAAAAGAAAAGAAAAATAGGTAAAGACGATACATGTTTAAAAGAAGGAACAAATCACACTGAAGCACCCGCCAATTACTCACAGATAGAACTGTAATAACTCAGTACCTTAGAATAAACACATTTCTATCTGCTCAGTACATAGGTTTGAGAAACTTGACGTGCAACGTTTTGAGTTTCACAACATATCAAGTGCCTTTCCGAATGCAATTCTTTGAATACGTTGATAACGTCTTCAAATAATCTTACTGTTTTCATAGACCAGATGAAACATTTGGTTTCTGATCACATGGTCTTACTAATTAGTCAAAACGGCCAAAAATGTCGGGTAGAACATTGTAATTCCAAGATAGGGAACTGTCTGTGGTCAGCCCGTAAAGAAAGACTGGCGCGGTATCTACCGCTAGTTGTGTGTAGCCTTCTATGATCTTGATGGTCTGTGACTTGAACGAGAGGGAGACTGGTGACTGATGACCTTGTGGGGATGAAAGGGTTGGGGAAGGAAGGGGCGTTGGTCATAAACCAGAGGTTCAAAGCTTTATTGCAGCGTTAGTACAGTGTGAGTCATACTGATTCTTTTACTGGAGGGGAAAAGTGACGAAGAACTTGCGAGATAACTGGCCGAGACCTGTGTAAATACGGTGTTACCGGGTAAATTGGTAGGTTAGGAAAGGAAGGAGGAAATAAGATAAGGGGCAAACTTAGGTTAAGTGAACTCAGAGAGAAACAGAGAGGGAAGGAGGCATAGATAGAGAGAGAAAGGGGGATACATAGGTGAATAAAAAGATAGAATATATATAATATACATACATATATATATATATA
>NW_004797939.1:29122-30329 GCF_000002075.1 Aplysia californica | reverse complement strand
ATATATAAAAACGCACATGCACACACACAAACAAACACACACACACAACACTGGAGTCAGCTTTCACTCATTCATTCATCATCTCTTCTCCCTACCTCCTCACAGAATCACCATCCCAACAAACAAACAAATAACCAACAAACAGACCAACACACAAAGGTCTCATTCCGTCCGCCTGATAAGACTGAGCCCAGTAGACAATTCCACAGGCTTTTCATTCCTTGTTTCAGATTGTGCTGCAAGCAAGAAAACTCAAGATTCAAATTTATTTGAGCGTTACGCAATAAAATTCCTCCAGTTTCGAGGCGTCACAGGACGCTATTGGGCTCAGAATTGTCTTCAACAGCGGGACATGTGGCGATATACGCCAAAAGACGAGGGGTCGTGTTAAAAACTTGGATTAAAAAAGGAAGGGGGTTTTGTTAAAGGATTGAAACAAATAAGAATGACAATGGTATAAAGGGAGGGTTAGAGTTTTCTGTTTGTTTGTTTGTTTATTTTAAATTTGTTTTTAATTTGTTTTTAATTTATTTTTAATTTGTAGTTAATTGTGGAGAAAAAGGGGAGGGTGTTGGTGGATCCAGTTCAGTATTATGATCTTGCAAGAGAGTGGAAGAGAGAGAGAGAGAGAGAGAGAGAGAGAGAGAGAGAGAGAGAGAGAGAGAGAGAACGTTATTCGCTTGGAAATGGCGACACTTTGCCGTTGGCCTTGTAGTTTTCTTTGTTCTATGATCCCCACTTGTTTGGTCAATTTTCTGAGCGAACCTTAAAACAAAGAACCGACGTCAAAAAGCAGTCTTGGAATAGATATAACTTACACATATCTTTCAAGGAAAATGAATGCTGCTGGAAAATTCATTTTCCTTACTTATCCCTTAACTGGGTTCATTACGTGGTTGAAAGCGCAAGAACGAGGGAATCTTATGTTAAAACTGACCGTTCATATTTCCATTGTAAAACAGCTGTCAACACGAAGCAGTGCATAGCTCTGTCGGCCCCTGAAATTTGTCAATTTGTTATGAAAATATATACCTTAGAACCAAACAGAGGGCTCGCGGGGGACCCGGCAGGGCTGTCGTTTGCGGGCAACTGGGAGCATTACTTCCAGACAATTTCTGAAACCATTTACCCCGTGTGTGGCCTGGACTCGGAGCGTGATTTAGTCTTCGAGGAGTTTTGTAGAAAGTTGGAAGTTGTTAGAACTGGG
>NW_004797939.1:26504-28691 GCF_000002075.1 Aplysia californica | reverse complement strand
GAGAGAGAGAGAGAGAGAGAGAGAGAGAGAGAGAGAGAGAGACGAACGGACGCCCTGACACATGTTCGGCTTGTAGAAAGTAAATTATAGGAGGCAACTCATAGAAATATGCAGGAGAATAAGTTCATGATGGATTACCTCCCCTGGGTGTGATTCCTCCTGCCCTGCCTCTTGTTTAAATGCAAAGAAATCTGACGTGCTGTCTGGCCCGCGACCCGCGCTGCTGCCGCTTGTGCACATTACAGTGTTTAACTGACTGTGTGTGGCCTTTGTAATGGCTAGAGTAAGAACGTATAAAGCTAGACCCAAAGATGCTTGAGAGCAGGCTCGTTAGAAGTGTTCTTGGTCAATCCGCTGTATTTTCTCCATATTTTTAGGCCGGCTATTCAAATTTGTCAGCCAGTCCTGCTCCGTTCCTCTTGCAAATATTTAGCTTTTATTTCTTTGGGGACATTTTTACCTCCTCCCCCGGCCCCGGATGTGTACACTGTGTCTCTATTTAGTTATGAGGCTTGACTACGGTGATTTTGTATTTAAAGATGTCTCAAAAACCATTTCGAGGGCAGCTGGTCATCGGGCTCTTCTAAGCGTTGTATTATGAGGGTAACTCAGTGAACGGATCAATCCAACTAAACTGTCCGTCTAAGCTAATAAATGGACTTGGAAACAAACAGATTGGTTGAAGGGAAAATGCCTTAACGTACGATCCAGCCCTGATATCGGGATGGGTGAACTTATGTCGGTTTTTGATAGATGTCCTGGCTACGTCTCTCTAATTGTTTTCCACAATAATGTGTAGTATTTGTCCGTCCTCCTCACCCCCGTCCCAGATTTCATTTTTCGCTTGAGGGCCCATTAGAGTCCAATAATATAATTCTTGTTTTGATCGTTGTTGGTTGTTGTTTTTTTCAGTACTAGTTTGTTCAACTGTTTTTGTTGTTGTTGTTCCTTATAGTAACTTAATTAATGCGTAAGTCATCTGAATTACCTTCCTCTTTGGGTCACAGAAGTGAATGCCATTTTCTTTTTATAAGGCATAACCATATTGAGGGAACCTAAAAAATATCTCACCTCTTGAACCCCAACAAAACGTTCACCGACACCTTGTTTTTCTCGTAGAACAAAAGACAGTGGAGAGTGTTAAACACATTTTGGGTGTGAACGGCTGTCGCTGCCAAATGCCGCGAATCATGTGACACCTTCAATCACAGTGTGACTGGCTTCAGTTTCTGTCGTCGTCTGATTTTGATTTACCGGTGGCAGAGACGAGTAGAAACGTGAATAACTGCCGATAAATAGTACAGATCTATGAGAAGAATTGATTGACTGAATAGGAGGATAAAATGATATTTTGGTAACTCGTCAGCTGGCAAGATGGACTAGACTCGGTGTCAGTGTGTCAAGTTTTTGTTGTTGGTTTTTTGTTTGTTTGTTTGTTTGTTTGTTTGTTTGTTTGTTTGTCTGTTTTTAAGAAGTAATCGTGCGAGTAAGCATTTGGGGGTAATGTTTTTTTCTTTCTTTCTTTCTTTCTTTCTTTCTTTCTTTCTTTCTTTCTTGCTTTCTTTTTGTATCGCCAATTAGTGTTTTCGCAAAATGTACAAAACAATGACTGAGACTGAATTTGGGTTGTTTTGGAGGTTTTTCTTTTCATTATTGTGCGTTTGTCTGTTTGGTTGGAGTTGTGTTCTGGGGTTTGTTTCTTCTTTTCTTTTCTTTTCTTTTTTTTTTTTTTTTTCTTTTTAAAATTTATTTATATATTTATTTTTTACCTCAAACCAAGTGTTTTCACTCACCCGTGGTGGATTCCTGGGCGGTTACAGAGGGACGCTTCTGCTTGACACGACGGTTTAGCATTTGAGCACAATCTTTCTTTGCAAATGTGATCTATAACGTGTCCTTTCATTGAGTTGCGAGAGGAGGAAAGGTGAAAGTGAGTTATCTGCATATGGGGGTGTGTGGGGTCGGTGTCTTGGTTCGGGTTTGAGTCTCAGGAGGCAAGGACTGTCGTCAGGACGAATAACGTCTGTGTGGTATTGGCGCTGTGAAGTGCAGACTGGAGGCTTTAGGAAGAATAACGTCTGTGTGGTATTGGCGCTGTGAAGTGGAGACTGGAGGCTTTGTTTGATGTACTTTATGTGCGTCCTTGTTAGATTATTGTGGGTGTTCCTGGTGTCTGAGAGAGAGAGA
>NW_004797939.1:24387-25682 GCF_000002075.1 Aplysia californica | reverse complement strand
GGGGGTCATCAAGAAAATGATATAAATGTGTTAGAGGATTTTGTGCAAAAATGACTGTCAGTTTATAGCTACGATGTTAACAATAAACCTAAGTGGAAGCCCGAAAAAATACGGGCTCCTGGCTTAATTGCGAACGTTTTCCACCTGCATATCACTTGATGTCATCGGCGCTTTTGACATTTGATGCTCGCAGACAGGCATAGGTCACTTACTGGTCGCCTTGGTCTTTCTAGTCATCGCCTCCTTGTGACTCCGCCCACATGAGGGTTTGCGGGTGGTTGATGGGTTCTGGTGTGGTCTGCCCCATTGTCTTCTTCTTCTTCATTAAGAAAAAATAATTACCTACATATTTGGGGGTCCATGTTATGTGGCAATTATCATGATGACTTGCCTTTCGTTATATTTTTATCTCTATCCCAGTGAATAATAATATTTCACTTCGTGATTTATCGGCGTCTGTGGTGTGGCGTTTGATCGCTTGGCTGTCGCACGCAGGAGAGCCGAGTCGATTCCCGAGAAGGAAGAATTTGTTGTCGTGTCTCTTCGTCTTTCTTTCTCAGGTTGGCCCTGACAGGCAGGATGGGAAGCCTGCCTCCTAAATGATCTAAATTGTGTCGATAGGGGCGTGAATACACGTACTTTTTATGATAATAATAAATAGACAAACAAATAGACTAAAAAACTCCGGGATTTTACACTGACCAGATCGGCGCATGGAAATACACGTACTCCGCAGTCTCAGGTACAGACAGGGAGTCAGGGAGCGCTACTCTCACTTTCGCGGCGTGCTACTTGTGTGCCACTGTCTTTAGTTTAAGTTAAGTTTAAGTTTTAGTAGAGGTTTTACGGCGCTCGCAACTGCATACGGTCATATAAGCGCCAGAAGATTAGAAGTGTTACAAGAGAGTAACAAACATAAAAAAGAAGAAGGGGAGATAAGGACGATAGGTGTTTGATAGGAAAGAAGAAGCAAACCACACCAGAGCACCCGCCAACCACCCACTGCCGCTGTCTGTTTAGTCTGTTTGGTGTATGTACTACATGCGTGGGTGGTTGCGGGCCAGGCGCTCTGGTGTGGTTTGATCCTTCTTTCCTATCAAACATCTATAGTCTTTATGATCTCCCCTCCTTCTTTTTTGTGTTTGTTACTCTCTTGTAACACCTCTAATCTTCGGCACTTATATGACCTTATTGTCTTGCGAGTGCCGTAAAACTTACTAAAACATACTACATGAATCTACTCCTCTGATTTGAGTTTTTGTTGTTGTTTTTTTGGTGTGTGTATGTGTTTGGGG
>NW_004797939.1:17799-22369 GCF_000002075.1 Aplysia californica | reverse complement strand
CACTCACTCACTCACTCACTCACTCACTCACTCACTCACTCACTCACTCACTCACGCACTCGCGCACACACTCACACTCAAGTGAACTCGTGCACTTTGTTTTCCCCCCGTACTTCGTCCCTCCGTTATTACGGGTTTCGAACCGCGCTCTCCTGGCCCGAGCCATCCATCTTATGATGCATTCATACGTAATCACCTCCATCTGTAGCCTGCTAATAGCATTGATGGCTATGATCACCAATTACAATATATCTCTATCTGGCCCATCGATCATTGCCCGGAGGCAGTTGGACAGCGAGGGCCATGGACAGATTCTGACACATATATAAAAGAAGAAAAAAAAAAAAAAAAACGGGAAAAAAAAAACCCAAACGGGTAAGGAAAAAAACAACCCTGTCAAAGGATGATAAATAAAATCCAAAAATCTGAACAAACAAAAGACACGCTTGAAAGGGAATTTGAAAAAAAAGTTCCCACTCATGACCACGGGTTTGTTTGTTTGTTGTTGTTTTTGTTTGTTTGTTTGTTTGTGTGTTGTTGTTGTTGTTGTTGGTTTTTTTTTTGTTTTGTTTTTTTGTTTCATCCTTTTCTGTGGTATTCAAAATACGAGAAGACAAAGTAAAAGTACCTGCTGTCCCTTTTACAGCTGAAGGGATTAATTATAATGTGAACAAGTACAAATAATTGACTCAGTAACAACTCACGTGCCACCAGCACAGACAACAGCAGTGGCAGTTCAATAATAGTAACGAAAAATAAAGTAAAATTTAAAAAACCCGGCAGCTTCAAGAACATTGACCATTATAAAAGCAGCACCAATGTCTACAACAATAAGAAAATCAGTGGTAACAACAACATTAACAGCAACAACAACAAAAACAACGACGACGACGACGACGACGACGACAAGAAAAACAGCAACAACAGCAGCAACAATAACAGCAGCAACAATAACAGTGAGATCGACAAGAGACCCTTTTGAGCCACTCAGATCGCTTTGTATGACTCTTCTATAGTTATAAAACTGACACGTCGTCGCAGAACAATACGGGAGACCATCTTGTCGTCTTCGCGAGTTTCTATTTCTCGACTACCCCCGTATGCGCAGTTTTGTGAGGGATTAAGCCACCGAGCACTCTGAAACTCTTGACATCGCCACCCGAGTTACGCATTATGCTATGGCTGTGTCAAGTGCATTGGATTGTGGGGATCAGTGTTTGAATGGGTCTTGGATTTACTTCAGCTTCTCAGTAAATCAAACTACAAAATGTACCTTGTTCAAAAATTATTTTTTTTATGAGGGCTCTAATGAAAAGTCACGACATTTTTATCCCTTGGTGAAATGTGACTGTTTTCGTGCGGGCTCGTCCTGGACTTAAAATAAAAATTAAATGTTGGCTTTTTTACGCCCCGATAAACACAATTTTCTCATTTAGAATGCGGGAATCCGATCCAGCCTTTCGTGGCCCAGCCAGGCCGAGAGGGATACAGTATCCCAGCAGAAAGACCGAGGTACTCGATAAAAATTTCCCTCCCCTCTCGGGAATCGAACTCGGGTCCCCTGCCTGCGACAGCGAAGCGCCTGACCGCTACACTACAGGTGCCAGTCTCCCTGGTCTGATTCACACTCTACTTTTGTACTTTTACAGAGGTTTTTCTAAGAGTAAGACGGCGTCAGAACCCCACTGTGGTCGTGTTGTGTGGAATTGTGATCGAGGGCGAAACCATTGTTCTCCTTTGAAATGGCTTTCTATCTTCACGTTATTGATGTTTCAAGTCCTTCTCATTTCTTGTAAATTGGACCTTTTCAGCTGTAATAATGTTTATTTGAGATGCATTGTTTCGAGTTCTGGGTCTGTTGTTGAGTCTTTCAGTTAGTCCATGCTGATCTCCTCCCCTTAATTATAAGACCAATCAATGTATCGATATTATGATTGATTTGCTGTCGATCTATGAGCCCGTCAATCTTGAGATCGATCTCCCAATATTTCTGTAAAAACCAGTTGCGAAAATTATGAGTTATAAAAGGGTAGGCCTTAAAAGGAATCGATTTATACAGCCAGATGTTGGTGGAAGGGCCTGATTTTTAAATTTCTTGGTGTGTGGCCCATACCAGTGTTCTAGGTTCTATTTCTAGATGAAAGGGGCGTATTGTAGCTGCATCTTGTTTATGCTCACCAAATATTGCTCCTTCTTTCCTATCAAACTCGTATTGTGTGTGTGGTTGGCGGGTGCTCTAGTATGGCTCGCTCCTTCTTTCCTATCAAACATCTATTGTCCTTTTCTTTGCTCCTTCTTACTTGTGTTTGTTACTCAACGCCTTTAGCCTTCAGCACTTATATGACTTTCATATTGCGTTGCAAGTGCCGTTAAAAGCTTACTAAAACGAAAAAGGGCCCTATTGTGTTGCAAGTGCCGTAAAACTCTTTAATAAAACAAATTAAACTTTTTGCCGTGCACCGAGCTACACTGGTTCTTTCTTTCCACAGTTTGTGTGACGTGGTTATGATGAAGCCGTCTGGTCTTGGTTTGCTGTTTTCACACACGATAACTGTATTATTATCATTCTCTCACAAGAGCATCGGGCTTCAATGTCCAGATAAAAGCTTGACCTACTTTTCAGTCGTTCTTCGTTTGTTTCTTTCCCCTTTTTTTTTTACTTCTTCCTTTATTTATCTTTTATTCTTTAGGGGGGGAGGGTGTTTGTTTGTATCTTTTTGTTTTGCTTTCGAACTGAGATATCTGTGTGCAGTAGCTTGCTAAACTAACACCAAAAGACATTCGTTCTTTCTTTCTTTTTATTTTTCTTTCGTTCCTGTTCTGTTTATTGAAGCGCTTAGAGCTAGCTGTTGAGCGAGAAATAGCGCTCTACAAATACTTTTAAAATTATTACTATTATTATTGATATCAGTATTATTATCATTATTATTATCATTATTACTATTATTATTATTATTATTATCATTATTATTATTATTATTATTATGATTGATGGTTGCTGTTGTTATTATTATTGTTGTTGTTATTATTATTATTATTATTATTATTTAATTAAAGATAATTTTTTTAATTGATGTTGTCATAATTATTTTTATTGTTAAGATCTTTCTGCCTTTCATTCATGTTAAAACGATACAATGTGCTCACTGTTTTTCTATTGGTTTTCCTTTCTGTTCTGAGTGAGATGTTACAAAAATGGACTTGGTGGGGGGTTGGCGGGTGCTCTGATGTGGTTTGCTTCTTCTTTCCTATCAGTAAAACCTCTACTAAAAAAAACAACTAAAAACATCTATCGTTCTTATCTGTCCTTCTTTTTTATGTATGTTACTCTCTTTTAACAACTCTATTCTCTGGCGCTTATATGACCTTATTGTGTTGCAAATGCCGTAACACTTTTACTAAAACTTTTTAAAAAATGGAATTGTGATTAGCTGAGAGACAGAGAGAGTGAGTCTCCTCCCAACAGGCGTGTCTCCCTCTCTCAGTAGAACTTGCTGAAGCATCATGGTTGACCTGGTGTGTATAGAAATTATGTCAGTCGCTACATTATTGACCTGCCGAAAGCCACTCCCCCTTTTATAATCCCCAGGACATCATCTATTACACTAGACTAGTGAGCCTTTAGTGACTTTAGAAAAACAAGAATATTGCTTTTTGGGGTTCTGTCTTTTTCTGAAATCCCACTCCTTCTTCTCTCTCCGTTAGAACGAAAAACAAAACAAAACACGTCGAAAAACAATTTTTTTTAAAAAAGAGAGAGAAGCTGGACCATCTGTCAGGCGTCTGGGGGCAGATGGTCAGTTGGCCGGAACTTGTGTGTCCATTACTGGGTCTACACCGCCTTGCCCGCTCGACCTGGGCTCTTATTAGACGTGAAATGCCCGGAGGGGAGAGGGGAGCTATGGGCCGTGATTCTTTGCAATATTGATGCGATCTCGTACACTTTTCACGGTGTTCCGCCGCGGCGCCACGAGATAGATCACCGGCTTCCGCGACTTTTTACTGCCGGACGGTTGGTGTTTTTATGCAAATACACCGGGCCCGGCAGAGGGTCTCTTCCCCGGCCCTTGGCCCGCGCCATTTCCTCGGCGGAATTAGTCTGATGGGTGTCCGCTGGGAGCTTGGAGTTATTATTATACAGCGGGTTCTTGCAGCACTCAGCCTACTCTGTGAAGAGGGTTGCTTTTGAGCGCCCGGTCAAGATTAGCATACTGCTCTTGGGTGGATTCGCCTACGGAGCTCTTTCCTCCCCTAGTCATTGTTATAAGGAAGGTGGGGCGGCTAAGTAATAGTATAGGTGTGTGCGTCCCCCCTGAAAGTTGGGCCTTGCGAGACGATAATTAGTGGACTAATGTAGTGACTTGGGGGTATAGTTGGGGTTTTTGGGAGTATTGTTTGACCTAATTAACGACGCCATTTATGGACATCGTTGGGTCAGGGGGCCACTGGGACAGAGAGGTTTAGGGTTCGATAGCAGGGTATGGGATTAATGTGAAAGGAATGGTGAACAAAGAGTGTGTGTGTGTGTGTGTGTGTGTGTGTGTGTGTGTGTGTGTGTGTGTGTGTGTGT
>NW_004797939.1:11848-13658 GCF_000002075.1 Aplysia californica | reverse complement strand
GATCTAAAAAAAGAGGAATATGCTGTGGAGTGGAAAATTCACGCTCATTCACTTTCCAAAAGTATCCCCCTCTCTCTCCCCCTCACTCTGTCCCATTCCCTCCCCATCTCTCTTTCTCTCGCTATCTGACTCTCTCTCTCTATCCCCCTCTCTCTCTCACCCTGTTTTTCCTCCGTCAAATTACAGGTTGCTCACGTTATTTTGTTGTTGTTTTTACGTCGTAACCAAATAGATCAGATCAGGGCGAGCGTGTAATGGCGCGCACGCGTGTCTGTCTCGCTGGTGCGGTCGGGTCAAACAGGAAGAGGAAGTGGTTTTCAGGTTTTTGGCGGTTATTGACATCGCGCAACGAGATGTTGGCCAATGCCTTTTTCGTGCTGCAGCTGGTTGGTGGGCGCTTTTGTGTTTTGTCTGCTTCCTCTGCTTCTTTTCAATGTTTCTGTGATCCCCTACCTCGCACCCCCCCTCTCTCCCCCTCTCTCTCTCTCTCTCTCTCTCTCTCTCTGCTTCTTTTCAATGTTGCTGTTATCCTGGTATGGCCCATGCGGCATTTGACCCTTGTTTGTGTCGGCTGGCCGTAGATCAGCGTTTTAGTGAGAGTGTATGGGTTTAACGCTCTCTTTTCAACACTTTCACATTATTTAAGAGGCGGGAACTCCTAGTGGGTGGTTGGCGGGTGCTCTGGTGTGGTTTGCTTTTTTTTTTCCTGTCAAACATCTATCCTCCTTATCTCCCCTTCTTCTTTTTTGTTGTTGTTTGTTTGTTACTCTCTTGTAACATCTCTAATCTTTTGGCGCTCATATGACCTAATGCACTTGCGAGCGCCGTAAAACCTCTACTAAAACAAAAAGGGAACTCCTAATTTACTGGCCGTTTCGATCGGGCCGAGCCAAATGGGTCGTGAGCCTTTAAAAAACTCCACAAAACGACCTGAGTTCAAGAACACCCTGTCTGGGGTTCGAACCAGAGCCATCCACCCTGAAGTCTAGCATAATACCAGCTTACCTAACGGAGCGCCCAGCCGTAGGTCAAACTCAGCGATAGCATTGTATTTGTGGTGTGTGTTATTCTGGTAAATTGATACTATTTTCGCCTGCCCCCTCTCTTTAACAAAAGTATCGTGACCCTTTTGTCATCTCTGATGTGCTTGTTGTTAGCAGACGCACGTTTTTACACCTTTGAAAACAAATATTTCTTTCTATAAATTTGTATTTGCTCCTGCTGTTGCCATTAAAATGTTTTTGCTTTCCCAAGCATCACATGACCAAAGGTTGTTTTTTTCTCGTTTTGTAATTTCCAAGTTCATCATTCTGTCGATGGTTGGCGGGTGCTGTGGTGTGGTTTGCTCCTTCTTTTTTTGCAAAAATCTATCGTCCTTATCCCTCCTTTTTTGCGTTTGTTACTCTGTTGTAAATCCTCTAATTTTTGGCAATTGTATGACCTAATTGTATTGCAAGCGCCGTATCACTCTTACTAAAACAAAACAAAATAAGACCATCTCCCGCCAGTTGTAGATTATTGTCAGAACCACCCCGGTCCTGATACATAACGTGCACCCAAGCCCTCATTTGTGGGTGAATGAGTGGGAGGCGTTTCGTGTTGCTAATCACTTGCAGGTTAAGCGGGGGACACGCTGCTTTGGCACGAGTTTTCTACTGACTTGTCGTTTCCTTCCGTTGTTTCTGACGGAAATCACCGAGTGTTGATAGACTTGTCTCCTTAAGCCAAGGATCCGCGCTTCGTTTGTGGGTGTGTCTGTGTGTTTGTTTCTCTCTCTCTTTCTCTCTCTCTCTCTCTCTCTCTCTCTCTC
>NW_004797939.1:10590-11477 GCF_000002075.1 Aplysia californica | reverse complement strand
ACACACACACACACACACACACAAACACACACACACGCACACACACACATGCACACACATATGCAAACACACACATACAAACAAACACACAAACACATACGTTTATGCTCGCAACCGCTCGCTCTTGGTCTCGTCCTTGACCCGGCTTTGTAATAGATAAACATTTTATCGGACATTCCAACTCTTGAATGACTTTAGACTATTGAAAGGAACTTTAGACTCACTCTGGCCATGCCCCCTGTATACGGTAATATCCAAACTACGTACAAGCTTATTTCTACCGTGAAAGCCGAGTTCAAAGAAATAGGTATTCCCCCCGCTTTAAAAAACTGGAATGTGAATCAATAGAATGTGTTGAGAGTGTGACCAATCTCATGACGAGTTGGAGAGCCAGTACCGTGAACACGCTGTTTTTCTCATTGACTGGCCGCTACAGCTGCTGCTGTTTTCTGTGGCAATACGTTTAGTTCGCGTTCTTCCAGGGGTCGGTGACTTATTCACCGCTCTAAAGTTTGCATCATTGACCGTCCCACATCTCCTCTGTGACCAACCCCCCCCCCTCCAATCCCTTCCTTCCGCCTTGGCCCTGCTTAAAAAAAAAAAGAAAAAGCATGTCGTTTATTTTGGGGTGTATATAGTAATGAGTGTTATTGTCCCGCTCGGGTTTGAGAGGTATCTTTTGTGAAGCCAGAATGGAAGTGGGAATTCCCAGATTTCCCACGTTAATCTTCTTTCCAGAGTGGAAAAAAAAAGGAATATCCGAAAAGGAAGGGGGCATCTCCAGCCCACAAGACATTCAACTCAGTGCAAAAACTTCTGCCTTCATAATTTGTTACTTTGCTTGTCAAAGCACTCAGTTCTCTCATAAGTTATTATGTTTGTGCACA
>NW_004797939.1:7173-8629 GCF_000002075.1 Aplysia californica | reverse complement strand
TTACTCGTAGTCCTGCTTGGTCCTGTTCATCATCAACAATCTTACGTGTGTCGGCCCACCCCCTCAACCCCCTCTTCTGTGCAGCTCTTCCTTGTTGCTTACAAATATCATTATTTCCCCAGACGCCAGCTAAACATAGCGCGCGCATGCCCTACCCCGAGCATAATCAAACATACAACAAACACAGCCGAGAGCATTGAAAAGCGCATCTCGTTGAGAGAGAGAAAGAGAAAGAAAGAATGCTATCTCGTCATCCTCACATTAGCTACGTACAATGTAATGGCTTCCACTTTGTAAATCAGCCCCGCCTCGGTGTTTTCTCCGCCATAGAAACTCCCGAAGACACGGAGATGCGAGTATTGCATGAAAAAGTAAGACAGATTGTACTTCCTAATAGGATATCTTTTCAGGCGCATGTGAAAAAAGACGAGGAAATTGTTCGCTTGAATGGACTGAGGCCGGGCGGGCCTTTAGCCCTAATAACCGGATATTACTGAATGCCCATACTTGAGTCTTTCTCCGGGCGACGTCCAATCTCATTACATCATCGAGCATAGCCCACAGAGCCCGTCTTTTAATGAATTAGCTTTGATTTTTTTTTCAATGATCATGTTCGGCATTAAGAAAGGTATTCTACTCGTAATTGATCAAAATTGTGGAAATTCAGAAATTGATAGAATGTTTTCTTCCTCGCGACATGAAAGCCGGAGGAGTGGGTGGCGGGAGGGGTAAGGATGGTCGTCGTAGATCTCGGGGTACATGATATTATTGTGTCCTAGAGAATCGCCCAATGAGTACTGTTTTGAGATCCCAGAAGAATTCTTCAGTAAAGTGGATGTGAATCAATCTTTCATCGGAAACATTATTTGCTACCAACAAAAGTGCCCCGTGCCTTCCCCCTTTTCACCCTTTCGCCTTGGTTGTTTTGTTGAGGTTGTTTTTTGTTTTGTTTTTCATCAGAAGTCTGTCGTGTCCTTACGTTATATTTTGTTTTGAAAGGAGTGAAAGTCAAAAGTATCGAGAAGTCTCCCGGGAAGCGAGGACGAGTGAGTGGAACTAGCGGGGCCTTTTTTGCGTCTTGTTCAACCCTATGCAACGGCTTTTCTAATCCTCAAATTGGGTACACAGATGAACAGGATCTAGACTTTCATTTGTTTGGTTTCAGTTGAATTTTAGGTTCCCTGCAAAGCATTAGAGCTTATTTGAGTGATTGTGTTTGTGAATTACATACCGTAAGAAGGGGTGGAGATGTCGAAACTCTTCAAACGTCCTTGGTTCAGAAAATAATATCTTCATGGGATTCGAACCCGTATGACCGATGCAACATTCGGAATTGTACTTCATAGATCTACAGTCAACCTGGGAATAACGCGTAGTGAAATGTCCTTTTCTCACCCTACTTGTATAATGCCCACACGCACACGCACGCACACACACACACACACACACACACACA
>NW_004797939.1:2595-3813 GCF_000002075.1 Aplysia californica | reverse complement strand
CTCTGTCTCTCTCTCTGTCTCTCTCTCTCTCTCTCTCTCTCTCTCTCTCTCTCTCTCTCCCCATCCCGTTTCTTTCTCTGTGTCTCTGTAGCTTTATCGTTTTATTAGTCTTGTCCCTGAATGTGTATTTGGTGGCCGCTGTCACTTTCTTCATCGCCTTCTCTCTGTTTCTTTGGTCACATCTCTCCGTGGCTAAATGTGGCCGGTACCTCGCTGACTGGCTGTATGTTTTGACCGAAGTTAATCATTTTGTAACAGTATCGCTCACATCTAAATGGGCTCGCTTCTGTGGTGAAGGGGTTAGCCGCTTGCCCTTTGCACACTATAAAGACCCGAGTTCGATTCCTGTGCTGTGAGAATTTTGATCGAGTACCTCGGCACCTGTGCCATGACTTTGCATCCCCCCTTAGCCTGGGTTGGCCCTGACAGGCAGTGTGGAAGCCTGGCTCCAAAATGATCTAAGTTTGGTCAATGGGGGCGTAAAGAACCTTCATTTAAAAACAGAAATACACCAAAACAAACGAAAAAAACCCAACAACAATCCAACAAATTTCAGAACCTAATTCAAATGCATACAGAAAAAGAGAAAAGAAAGATTATTTCTTGGCGGTTTATTTTAAAGTTCAATTTCCATCAATGCACGGCACCTTTAATTCTAATTTAATAGATATATTTTGATGGCGATGGTTTGGGGGAAGGAGATGGAGGTATTCTAAATATTCTAATGGCGGAATCCATGAAAAATCTCAGCCAGGTCAAGAATCAGCGGTCTCTGTCGACCGTGTGCTTTTAATGTGTCTTTGAGTACATCAAGAAAACAGTCCTTGATTGTTTGTCTGGAATCACTCAGGTTTGCCATATTGTTGTCTGAAAACCTGACGATTTTCCCTCCCCGCAGTGTCTGGCGTTATTTTAAGCGATTGCATTTTAAGCGATTCTTGTGCTATCAAAGTGAAGATATGTTGGTGGTTGGCGGGTGCTCTGGTGTGGTTTGCTTCCTCTTTCGTATCAAACGTCTATCGTCCTTCTCTCCCCTCATTCTTTTTTGTGCTTGTTACTCTCTTGTAACACCTCTAATCTTCAGCACCTATATGACCTTATTGGGTTGCATGTGCGGTAGACTTTTACGAAAACTAAAAAGGTGAAGGTCTAGTTGACCGGCGTCTGTGATGTAGCGGTTACGCGCTTGGCTGTCGCACGTCGGGAACCCGAATTCGG
>NW_004797939.1:0-2495 GCF_000002075.1 Aplysia californica | reverse complement strand
GGGGGAGCTTACAGTAGAAATGACATCACCAATTAACTAACTACCTTCTGCTCATTCTGCTCAGGGGTCGGGTTTTAGCGAGATGCTGCTTCGGCAGCCCTTCGTGAACTGGGATTATGGTGTTATGATAATGCGCTCTTTTCTCTTGTCCCCGCAAGCTGATTCCATTAAGTTAGTTTCTACTTTTCAGTGTGTGTTTATGCTGTCCTTATATTTTCATAAAGAACAGTACGCAAGCCACGCCGTATAGTTCGGTTGGACTTCGATGCGAATCGACTTGGTTCGAATCCAAAGCTTTAGCGTCCATAGTTTTCTTTATTTCATGTCCTCTCTATTGGACAATTGGCCTGTCCTATTTAAGAGTAAGACGATGCCCTTTTCCGGGTTCTCTTTCGCATGTTGAAAAGATTGCCATATCTGGTGAATGCCATGCCATGCCATACCGTGCCATGCTGTCTATCAGGAACTCAGTCGTAGATCAGTGTACAGTTCCTCTCTTTGATGTAGCAAGCCAGAGGCGAGATTGAACTCGCGGTTGATTTTTTTTCTAGAGAGGTGACAGCTTTAGGGGAGCCCAAACTTTCTTGGAAAATTGTTGATTGTCCATTTCCTTATAAAATTTAAGACGAAGTAACAAATTGGATAAGAGACGACAGAGAGAGTGTCAGACATACCACAAAAAGATGATGATAGTAATAACATTTAAAAAAATAAATAAACAGGCGGATAAGTAGACTGTCAAAGAAACAGAAACCGACTATCTAGTATCTCGGTCTTTATGGTGGTATATTGTATCCATCTCAGCCCGGGTTTGCCCTTACAGGCAGGGTCGGAAACCTGCCTCCTATATGATCTAAATTGTGTCTATTGGGGCGTAATAAAACATCTACATTGAAACACATTATTATTATATTATCCGCCTCATGGATGGCACCGCTGGCTATTGGCCTAGGTTTGTGGACGCTCTTCCATGTTCTGCACCGTATAGTTGTTGTTGTTTTTTTTTCAGCGTTATTATTACGTAATTTTAACGTTGAAATTAATGTTGCTTTATTAGTAATGATTTAGGTAAATTACCTCATCAACATAAACCACTGACACTGACAGGTTTACAGACTTCATTCTGTGTTACTTATTCTTTTTGGTGGTCCTTTGGTCTATGGGTTTTTTCTATGCTCGAGCACCCTTTCTCTTTATTCCTCCACACAAGTTTTCCCGTTTCAACAAAAGAAAACATTCTCGAGCCAGAACATGTGTCCGTTTTCCCATAACACTGCTTTCAACCCATTGAGTTCAGTTTGGAACTCAGGCCACTCGCAGTGTAGTGAAGTACCTTTCCAAATGAGTTGAAGGCACGCGTCAAGAAGAGAACTCCAAATGAAAAGATATGTGTGTGTGTGTGTGTGTGTGTGTGTGTGTGTGTGTGTGATTGTGTGTGTGTGTGTGTGTGTGTGTGTGTGTGTGTGTGTGTGTATGTGTGTGTGTGTGTGTATGTAGGAGAAGGGTGGACAAGGATGTCACTTTTCCGTGAGAAAAGAAACGTAGCAGAAATGACTCCTTCCGCATTTCTTCCTTTCGATTCTGTCGTTTTTGATCTGCGCTGGTTTTTGATACGAGTCGCTCTCTCGACAGACTGAAGCTGTTCACTCCACAAAGTAAGAAATGTTGCCGGGCTCTGGCAAAAGAGATAGATGAAGGGGAAGAGGAAGCTGTGATAGGCAGAGTTGTGTACAACTTGAACAATCTTGTTTCAATTAGACTTTGCTTCTTTGTAGCCTGCCGTTCGTCTGAGCCGAGGGCTTTCTTCAAAGGATGTGTGCAAACGTGTGAACACGGAAAGACGGAAACAGCCAACTTGGTGCTTAATAAAGTCTTTGAAAAAGAGAGGACTTTTGTGTGTATATATATAAATGTCCTTGTCCCTTCCTTTGTTTAAAAAAAATAAATTTGTTACTGATTATTATTTAATGTCAAGACTGCTCTCTCTCTCTCTCTCTCTCTCTCTCTCTCTCTCTTTCTCTCTTATTCACACACCTTTACTCGACTTACACCGACACCATGCAACAACATATTATTCACTTCAAATAGTAACCTCAAAACTGCACATACATACTACATACGCACAAACAAACACACACTCTCCCTCCAACCTACTACATACAATACACACTTACTTTGATATTCCTCATATCCGTCAACATTGTAATTTTCCCCCATCACGTTTCCCGCCGCTCTCCCTGTCCTTGCTAGCAGACAGCTGTTGATTGAATAATATACCAGATCTCTCTGAAAGTGAAAGCCGTCCTTCTAGGGTAAGTGCTCACCCGCGTGTATAGGCGGTGTTCGAGCCCATACACTCGCGTCTCTCCCCTCAGGCTTGTTGGGCTTTTTAGAAAAGTGAAGCCCTTTGGGTCGATAGATTGTAGTGGCAATTATCGCATTAAAGCTTGATTTTGATGGTCCTTCATGAATCTCCAGGAAAAAATTATGTTTTC
>NW_004797938.1:442191-446333 GCF_000002075.1 Aplysia californica | reverse complement strand
CATTTACGAATACCACGAACAACTTGGACTTAACATTAGACGCACTCATTGTTATTTTGCTTAGGAGCCATTGGTTTTGTTTAGTGCACGAACCCTTTGGGCATCGACTCTTTTAAATTTTGGACATAATTATCTGTCATTTCATCCCAAATATTACAGAGAGTTGCAAACAAAGGGTCTGAATTGGGAGCAAAGTCGCTTTTCTTCAGTTCTTGTTGTTTCATGGGACTTCACATACATGTTATACAGGGGCTGTTTATTGATGACCACTCCAAAGTTGATTTGATTTGGTTTTCCAAGAATTGTCTAGTGGCATTGGCCCTGTGAGAAAGCGCTTTGCTATGCATAGGGATGTCTACTTGATTGACACTCTGACGAAAAAAGGGTAAGACATGACGTTCCAGCACTTGCGCGATGTATTCCATCAAACCAAGCCATCCGGTCATTCTTACGAGGTCAACCTTAGGATGTTCTCCCTTGTTGTCCTCGGATGGCAAAACCCTGATCAAGAACCAAGAAAGGCTCCTCAAGCGCTGGACCGAGCATTTCAGCCCCCTTTTGAACAGACCTTCCACTGTTGATCAAGATGCTCTCAATCAAATCCTCCAGCAACCACCCCTGGAGGACCTAGAAGCTCCTCCTACTCTAGATGAAATAAAAAAAGACAATAAGCAAGACCAACTCCGGCAGAGGTTCTGGAAAGGACAGCATTCCGGCTGAGATCTTCAAGGCAGCAAGCCCTTCGGCTCTGGAAACCTTCCATGACATCCTGCTACAGGTCTGGGAAGAAGAGAAAATGCCTGCAGATTTCAAAGACACGCTCATAGTTGCGCTGTACTAGAACAAAGGCAGTAAAGCGGACTGTGGTAACTACAGGGGCATCTCCCTTCTCTCCATAGCAGGGAAAATATTTTGCAAGGGTTATCCTCAACAGACTGATAACCATCTCAGAAAAGAACCTACCAGAGGCTCAGAGTGGTTTTAGGCCAGGGGGAAGCACTGTGGACACGATCTTTGCTATATAAGACAATTTTTTTTAAAGTGCACTGAACAGAATATGCCTCTTTACTCAGTCTTTATTGACCGTACCACGGATTTCCACACGATCAACAGAGAAACCCCGTGGACTGTCCTAGGATGGATTGGCTGCCCTTCCAAATTCCTAAAGACCATCCAGCTCTTCCACACAGGCATGAGTAGGCAAGTTCTTGCAAGTGGCAACATGACTGACAAATTCGAAATTTCAAATGCCGTCATACAAGGCTGTGTCCTGGCACCAGTCCTCTTCAATATCTTCTTCACCGCCATGCTTTCCCACGCATGCAAGGATTGGACAAGGATAATATTTAAATTACCGCCTGGATGGCTCCCTTTTTTTTTATCTACATCGCCTGCAAGCCAAGACAAAAACCAGCACAAAACTCATTTAGGAGGCACTATTCGCCGATGACTGCTCCTTGAATGCTCACTCTAAAGCGGACCTGCAAACAATGTTCAATCACTTCGCAGAAGCTTCAAAGCTTTTTGGGCTTACAATAAACATCGGGAAAACTGAAGTTTTTCACCAGCCTGCCCCACAAACTAACCCACTGTCTCCAAATATCACTATCAATGGCAACAGCTTAAAGAACACCAAGAACTTTAAGTACCTTAGAAGTATCATCTCTGCAGACGGCCCCATCGATCAGGAAATTGATTCACGAACAGTCAAAACCAGCCAAGCTCTCGGTAGGCTGAAAAAGAAGGTACTAAACCAGCACAATGCCCGGCTGCGAACAAAAATCAAAGTGTACAAATAAAAGTCGTTGTGCTCCCCTCCCTCCTCTACGGTTCCGAGACCTGGACACTCTACAGGAATCACATCAACAAATTAGAGCAGTTCCACCAAAGGGCTCTCCGCAGCATATTTGGCATCCGTTGGCAAGACCGCATCACCAACATTGAGGTCCTCAACCGATCAACCTCACAAAGCATAGAAAGCATGCTTGTCAAAGCCAAACTGAGATGGCTTGGCTGGCAATGTCATCCCCATGGAAGACTACCGAATGCCCAAAACAACTGCTGTACGCGAACTCGCAAGTGGCAAAAGAAATCTCTGGATGCCAAAAAAGCAATTCAAAGACACGATAAAGGCAAACCTCCAGTTTGCACAGGTTACCCCCAAAGAAGTCGAAAGAAGTGCCACCGAAAGAAACGCCTGGCGCAGGGCCGTCCGTCTTGCCAGCAAAAACAGCGATATCAATTTCAGAGAGAAACTGACTATCAGAAGAGAGAGGAGACATAATCCAACCACCGCAACCACGACATTCCAGTGTCCCCACTGCAACAGACATTCTGCGCCTCTTCACATTACTGTGTAAGACCAACAAAGTAGTGCAGACTCTCTCAGATAAAACCAGCGTGACCATCTAAGATAGGCCTGTGCTTTCTGGACCAGAGTAGACACCCGCATTTAAGAATGGCTAAACATGTAGGCACATAAGAACATCAAACAATTACCCAGTACCACACTAACAAAAACGAAGCGTACGTAGTTAATCCTTTAAAATGATTAGATTCCTTTTCATACTGCGTAAAAGACTTTATTACGCCAAGTAATTTTACTCATAGAAAGACAGTCTAGAAAATTAATGCAATTTTTGCGAGCGGTGGGTGGGTGGGTTGATCTATACTTATGTGTAAGAGGAGTGGATATTCCAACAAACTAGCTGTTCGACCCCCTTATTAACATTCTTCGTCGAATGTATGCATGTACAGTTTTTCGAGTCAACTTAATAAGTATTTTGAACATTGACAGAAAGCTACAAACAATACTGGTAATACTAATTATATGAAACACCCAGTAATGTCAAACTAGCAATCAAAGCTCATCCTTGTCACGAACAAAGACACACACCGTAGAGTAAATCTAAACCTAGGTGAAATGCATACAAAGAATGAAAGACACTACTCTTCCCAATCCATATTGTTCACGTACATGATCATGATTTGAAGATAAGCTATCACGTTTTTTCCCCATAATGAACGTAACAGATGATATTGAGTGATTATGTCGGACAAGAGGGTTCATCGAATCGTGAGTCTGTGATGAAACCTGTATAATTATTTACCACGTAAGAAAAGCATCGACGCTTTATTAATGGCACCAGGATGAAAAAGTTTTAAAAGTTAAACATCAGATAGTTACTTGCAAACGTGAAGCGCGCATGGCTACTTGTATCAGACGATCGACTAAATAATGCCTGACAAACACGTGCAATAATTTAACGCCAGGGCTTGAGGCAACTGAAATGAAGGTGTCATATATAATTAACATGACATCATATCTCAAACAGAAAGACAAAGCGCGCGGAATGCTTTAATATCTTGACAGTTATGTTATTCCTATACGAGTTGCAATATTATTCGCATTAAATATCTCCTTAATTAAATGAACTATGTTATGATTTTATCAGGGGGAAAATGTACTTAAATACAAATACAGAGCAAGCCCATTAGGTCCAATGGCGAGATACGTGTATTTAAATTTGAAGATCTTTCAAAAGTAAACATAATGAGAAACCCTGAATAATATTATAACTGAACATTCTCGCGCGTATGGAACATACAGAACTTGGGGAAGGGTAGACCTTAAAAGAGATCTTCTTTATCATTGAATAAAGGCTACTTATTCCATATTCTGTACACGATAGGTTAGGGCGGGGTTTAAAAAAAATAGAGAGTCTTTGTAAAGAGGTAAGCCAGTACATGTAGATCTACCAGTATATTGTATTTGATAAGTCGTAAGCGCACGTTCAAGCCAAAATGCCATTATCTAGGTTGTGGACTAATCAAGAGGTTTATTCTCCTGATGGGAACGAGACCGCGTTAATGGCGACAACCACAGGTTCTAGTCTTTCGTCAACAGACATACTTAGCGACGAGGTGACCAACTCTGTGGTCATCTGTGGTCTTCTCAGTCTACTCGGTGTGCTGACCAACGTCATCAACATTGTGGTGTTTGCCAAGCAAGGGTTTCAAGACAGCATGAACATTAGTCTCATGGGTGAGATAGCAGTGTTAAATTAATCTCTTCTTCTTCTTCTTCTGCTTCTTCTTCTTCTTCTTCTTCTTCTTCTTCTTCTTCTTCTTCTTCTTCTTCT
>NW_004797938.1:437709-441781 GCF_000002075.1 Aplysia californica | reverse complement strand
CCATCTATTTTTGTCCTCTGCTTTCATCAGATTGTTACCCATCGTCTTTCCTTTCCACTCTATAATGTTGTCCTCCCATTTCCTTCTCTGCCTTCCTCTCCTTCTCTTTCCTTGTATGGTTCCTTGCAGGATTGTTTTGGCAAGTCCTGTGGATCTTGTGACATGCCCATACCATTTTAACTTTCGTCTCTTCACTGTGGTCAGTAGATCTTCATGCTGCTGCCCCACTGCGATGGTGATTCTCTTTCGTATCTCAGCATTTAAAACGTGGTCTTTGTACGAGATGTCAAAGAGTCTCATCTCTGTTGTCTGAATCTTTTTCTCGAATTCTGCTGTCAGTGTCCACGACTCGCAGGCGTATAAAAATATTGAGATGACCAGTGAGCGCATTAGTCTGATTTTTTAGTTTTGCGTGGTGTTTCTGTCCCTCCAAATAGGCTTCAGTTTTGACAGCGCAGCTGTTGTTTGCTCGATTCTAAAGAGAATTTCTGGTCTTGAGCCTTCATCTGAGACGATTGATCCAAGTTATTTGAAGCTGTTGACGGTCTCAAGTTTCTCGCCCCTGACTTTAATGTCCGCATTGATGCCATTAGTGTTATCGGTCATTAGCTTGGTTTTCTCAGCACTGATCTCCATGCCATAGGCTGCTGAGGTTGTGTCCAGCCGGTCCACTAATGTGGCGAGATCCTGTTCTTCTCCTGCTAATCCATCGATGTCATCGGCAAAACGCAAGTTAGTGATTGTCCTGCCTCCAATACTGATTGTTCCATTGTGGTCTTCCAGAGTGTCAGAAAATTAATCTACTCTTACTAAATTGTTTTTATGTAGGCGTTTTTACAACTCAATCTACACATTTCGGATCGTTTAGGAGGCTGGTTTCCGATCCTGCTTGTCGGGGACAACCCGAGGTGAGAGGAATACACAGAAAGACCGAGGTACTCGATAAAAATTTCTCCCCACTTGGGAATCGAAGTCATGTCTCTCCTGCGTGCGACAGCGAAGCACAAAACGGCGAAGCTTCACCACAGTTACCGGTTTACAAATAATTTGAATTGTGATGCATAGCTTAAATATAGCTTTATGCGCTGCTCACAATCGAAAGCTCCGTATCCCAGACTCTAGCGTAGAAATCATCAGGGAGAGAATGCATCCGATTGTCTACCTTAGCTGTCAACCATCAGGATTCGTTCCAGCCTGTATCCTCTCTCTTCAACCAGATCCAGTGATTTTCTTTGTCAACAGTTTCCTCCTAAAGGGAATTTATTATCTCATTACTATTCTTTAGACCAAGTCCTGTCACTCTCATCCACTTTCTGGCGCTAGTTGCGATGAAACCTCTGCAGTAGATCCATGTGATTAATTATTTCCTTGTGCCACTCGCTTTGTAGAAGCCTCAAAGCTTTTTGGACTTACAATAAGCATAGGGAAAACTGAAGTTCTTCACCAGCCTGCCCCAAAAACTAACCCACTGTCTCCAAACATCACTATCAATGGCAACAGCCTGAAGAAAACCAAGAACTTTAAATATCTTGGAAGTATCATCTCTGCAGACGGCCCCATGGATCAGGAAATTGATTCAAGAATCAGCCAAGCCAGTCCAGCTCTCGGTAGACTGAAAAGCAAGGTACTAAAACAGTACAATGTTTGGTTGTCAACAAAAATCAAAGTGTACAAAGCCGTTGTGCTCCCCTCCCTCCTCTACGGCTCGGAGACCTGGACACTCTACAGTAAGCACATCAACAAATTAGAACAGTTCTATCAAAGGGCTCTTCGCAGCATACTCGGCATCCGGTGGCAAGACCACATCACCAACATTGAGGTCCTCAACCGATCAAGCTCACAAAGCATAGAAAGCATGCTCGTCAAAGCCCAACTGAGATGGGTCGGCCATGTCATCCGCATTGAAGACCACCGAAAGCCCAAACAACTGCTGTACGGCGAACTCGCAAGTGGCAAAAGAAATCTCGGGAGGCCAAAAAAAGCGGTTCAAAGACACGATAAAGGAAAACCTCCAGTTTGCTAAAGTAACCCCCAAAGAACTCGAAAGAACTGCCACCGAAAGGAACGCCTGGCGCAGGGCCGTCCGTCTTGCCAACAGAAACAGCGAAACCAACTACAGGGAGAAGCTTACTATTAGAAGAGAGAGGAGACATAAGCCAACCGCCACAACCACGACATTCCAGTGTCCCTAACTGCAGTGTCCCCACTGCAACAGACATTGTTCTTTCAGGATCGGATTGCACAGCCACATGCGCGTCCACAGATGAGCTGCAGGATTCATCGTCATCTTCGGCAACGAAGGACTACCTACACATGTGCCACACGCATGCACAATCACATGCATTATGCAATGGTGTTATGTGTCTCCCTACCCCTACCCCATTTCTCTCCACCACACCCTCTCTCTCATTTTCTCTCTCACCCCCCCCCCCCCCCCCCTCTCTCTATTCTGATATAGCTCTGCCCCCCCCCCCTAATTCTCCGCGGCCTTCGTGATAATGACGTAGGTCAGGATCTCTCCTTCCGCCTATCTTTCTGTTTGTCTGTCTGCCTGCCTGCCTGCCTGCCTGCCTGCCTGCCTGCCTGCCTGCCTGTATGTCTGCCTCTCTGTCTGCCTGTCTCGATCTTCCATCGTTCTCTCTCTCTCTCTCTCTCTCTCTCTCTCTCTCTCTCTCTCTCTCTCCCTTTCCCTCTGTCTGTCTGTCTGTCTGTCTGTCTGTCTGTCTGTCTGTCTGTCTGTCTGTCTGTCTCTCTCTCTCTCTCTCTCTCTCTCTCTCTCTCTCTCTGCCCCTCCCTCTTTGCGTTAAAGTAAAGACAAAAAATACATGCAGACACACAAAAAGTGGAACCCGCTTTAACGGACCGACAGACACCTGTCTTAAACAGAGAGGTGCAGATGGTCAGGGTGGTGTGGGTTTGTTTGTTTGTTTGTTTAGTATAGGGTTTTACGGCGCTCGCAACTGCATAAGGTCTTATGAGCGCGCGGGACACACCTAATACTTTTTCGTTGGTAGGAAATTTTGAATTTTGCCCGGGTGGCGGCCGAAGCCTACTCTTATCGATTTTAGACAACCAAGGGATCTTTAACGTGCGCAACTTGCACACGAGCCCTCCGAGATTTTTCGCTCTTGTCCGAGAAGGCTAGGTGTAGATCTTTCCTACCAGAAGATCAGGGGTGTGGTAGAAAGACAGCTGTAAGAAGGAGTCAAGGAGTAACAGTAGAAAGGCTGCAGAAAGAGTCAGGAGCCCAGAGGAGGGGGCAAGGGAGGTGAGGGGGTGGGGGCAGAAAGAGGAGACGAAAGCAGACGACAGAATATTGCTAGAGAGCAGGAAAGGAGGTGAAAGGAGACAATTTTAGAGAAGAAAAATTTTCGGTCGCTACCCGGATTCGAACCCGGGACCTTTGAATGAGAGGCCAACACCATAACCTCCAGGCCACGAGAGCCCCCGGTGTGGGTTTGAAATCTCACAGGTGTCTGTGAAAGTGCTCGAGTGACTCTTTGGCTCGGAAACTTCCCTGGGTAGCCAGAGGCCAGAGGTGTGAAATTAGTTTGACCAATGCCTGCCGACCTGATCGTAGAGCCAGCCGAGAAAAAAGTTCCACGAATCGTTGTTGCATGGTGGCATTGGTTGACTGTGCTTTTTACACCGATGGGTAGGGCTAAGACTAAGAGTGGAAGCAGCGTACTGGGTGGAAGCAAAGTAAAGGTCTCAACGTTTCTGTTTTTAAGATCAAACAGTGGTCCTATGAGTTGTAAACAGTGGTCGCAATTGAAAAGTCAAGTAGGACTGACGTATGCCTATACGTTCTTACGATCTCTCTGACCGTCTAGACGTATGCCATTATCAGAGTGGAAGGCACTTGAGAGGTGTGAAGTTTTCCCCACTACTTGCTGACCTGACATACGACCCTTGATCTCACCGGCTAGGCCTCTGACCCCCCCCCCCCCCCCCACACACACACACCCTATCTCTCCATCTCCTCCTAAATTCCCTTGGTAAAATGTCTAAGATGTGATTATTTTTCTGACTACATTGCAATTCCGTCTTAAACAGGGTTGACTGTAGTTTT
>NW_004797938.1:433346-436040 GCF_000002075.1 Aplysia californica | reverse complement strand
TTTTGGGGTAGGGGGGTCAGTAGGTACAATGTATAATTTTTGTTAAACAGCTCCACTCAGACTCATCGAGAACTCCCCAAAAGATTCGGCAGCCTCTTTGTAAGAACGGGTGCCCCATTTGTCAAATGCATGACCAGACTGGGTAATGGTACTGACCAGTGCACATTACACCGTATAAAACTTCTGCCTTGCTTTGTCAGCTTTATTCTGGAAAAATCCGTTACGGTCTAAATTCTATAGCATTCCATGCGCAAATAGGAGAAGTAGCTTTCTGATTTATTTCTTGTTTAAATGTTGGCCACAATTTTCATCAAATAGAAGATGAGATTGTGATCTAAACAACTGCATATTTTCTTTTATTTTGGGAGATAAAGAAAAATCAAACTATACCAAAATAGTAGGTTTTGCCCCACCATGAAGGTAAATCTGGTCCCCTACCGCCCCGAGTTAATATACCGTATGAAGTAGATTTAGGGACTTGACAAAAGTTTGTTTTTTTCCAAAGCTTAACTATTTTTGTAGTCTCATTTCAGGACTAGCAGTATCTGACCTGAGCTCACTGGTGACCATGATCTGGCTCAGTATATTATGTTACAAGCCGCTGTTCTACCACCCAGAGCTGCCCTTTGACCCGATGGACATCATGTACCTCACAGGAGCCACGCCACATGTACTCTTTGCCAAAATCTCCAGTTTTATCACCGCATTCATCACCTTTGAGCGATGTTTGTGTATAGCAGTACCTCTGAAGGTTAAGATGATTATCACACCCGTAAGGAAGAAAATGATAATTATTTCTATCTACATTGTCGTGTCCATTTTGGTTATCCCCTTCTGCTTCGGAAACAGACTTATCTGGGCTTTTGATTTCACCAGGAACGCTACAATACTAAAAATTACCTACACGGACGAGAGAGAAATACTAGAAGCGATTACGTTTCTCACCCAAGGCGTATTTGCTTCCGCACTTTCTTTCGTCTTTGTGGTCTGCTGTACCATTGTTCTTGTCATCAAACTCAACAGCAAAACAAAATGGCGTCAGGCAGCCAGTGCTGATCATGCAATGGAACGAGCTGGGGTCAAAGATAAAAAGGTTGTGAAGATGGTGACCTTCATTGCCGTCATTTTCATCATCTGTGCTGTACCTCCTACCGTATTCTTTATGTTTATGGCGATAGAACCAGATTTCCGTTTCGACGATACATATTATAAAAACCTATGTCAAACCGTCTGGTCTTTAACGTTTTTAACAGAAACTGTCAACTCCAGTGTGAATATGTTTGTGTATCTGAAAATGAGTTCGAAATACCGAGCAGAATTTCTGAAAACGTTTTGGGGGAAGTAATGTGCTAACTAGAAAAAGGAAAAAGAAAATAAATCTTGATAACTGTCTAGAAAGGTACAGCAAAAATAAACTCTGGGTACAAATATACTAGGTCTCGTTCAGTCAAAAAGAACAAATAGACTTAGGAAAACAATGGTCTCCAGGCAATATTTGATTTGAACTTCCGTTTCCTGTTTTTTCCCCCTTTTAGATCAGAAGCTCGAGTGTCAGCTTATAATTTTTTTGGCTACAGTTCTAAAATAGTTTATCTTGTAGCGTGCTATTGCCAATGATTGTCTAGTTGTCCACAGTTGATTCGTTCTTCAGTGTAACAATCTACTAAACGAGAATCAAGCAATCACCTTCTTCAGTTTTTCCGCACTTTTCACCTTTTGGACACAGCGCGTTGTAGATTTTTGAAAATTATTATTATATATTCTTTTTTGGGTATAAGTAAGAGTTTCATGGCACTTACAACATACGGTTAGAGGTGTTATAAGAGAGTAGCAATCACCAAAAAGAAAAAAAAGGAGGGTGGCTAAAGCTATTCAAGCTGTTTAGAGTGTTCTGTGACTTCTAACCACATAGGCGAAGCTGTATAATCCACACTGTCCATGACAGTCACCTATTTTCAAAAAGAATAATAAGTCGTCTCATACAGGTGGTCCTCATGCATAGTGCCGTTTTAAGAAAAATATAGAAAAAAACCCCTACCAAAACAACCCCGTACAAAACAAAACAAAACAAAACAAAACAAAACCCCATGGGATAAGTGGGAAGTGTGTACATGTGGTTGTCTTGGGCAGGTGGTCGTTAGAGTAGGTTTAACTGTATTCTAAAAAAATACATGTGAACAGTTTTGCAACATTTTGTTCAATTGGAATACTAATTAACAATAATTTTTATATTAAGTTCAATACGATTGCCACCAGTTGTGCTGCAGAGATTGACGAGCTATACAAGATTTACGCGACACCAGTGCAGTAACTCTGTGCAGCTGTAAAAATTAAGGTATGATATTGCGAAGATGTGCCCAGACTTCAGACAGTAATACACTGTGGTAGCCTACTTTTCTGATTTTTCGTGATGGAACGGTGAATAAAAATATCTATCTATCTAGACCAGTGGTTTTCAAAGTGGGCGCTACCGCCCCCAGGGGGGCGGTGGCGAGAGTTTGGGGGGCGCTGTGGCGAAACTGGGCGATTGGGGGGCGCTTGTGGGCGCTAAGGGGGCGGTGTGAAATTTTCATGACATGCAACATAAAAAATGATGAGGGGAAAAAAGCCACATTATAAAAGAACAAAAACAAAAACAAATATTGATAGCTTAGGCATAGTTTACACTTATAACTAAGAACTTTCTTTCCCAGT
>NW_004797938.1:406633-430286 GCF_000002075.1 Aplysia californica | reverse complement strand
GCAAAATTCCTAAAAGGCAGGATTATGGAAGGGTGGAGTAGAGGAGGAAGACTACGAAAAAGATGAAGAAAATGTGTCGTCTTTTTATGGCAAGAGGAAGGAAGACTCAAGACTTGCAGCAGACAAAGAGATGTGGGCGAACTGTCAGGCTGATACGTCTCATTTATACATGTATAATATGGCCGTTGGAACTGAAAAACATAGTATATTTCTAACAAGACTGTGTTTTGTAGAAAACTGGAGTGGGTAGTTGCGCAGGTGCTCTGGTGTGGTTTGCTTCTTCTTTTCTATCAAACATTTGTCTTCCTAATCTTTCTTCCTCTCTTCTTTGTATGTTAATCTCTAGTAACACCTCAAAACTCCGGCTTTTATAATATTATGATCTAATTGTGTGGCAAGTGCCATAAAAATTGGAAACACAAAATAGTAAATACAGAACTTATGTTAAACCTGTCCAATCTCAGTAATATTTATTTATAAGCATTGAAATAATATTATAGAGATGTAAGATTTTCGTGAAAAACGAATCGTGATTTGATATTAACTCATTGAAGACGCACTGTTTTGGGGGCATTAAAAAAATAGGACGCATGACTCCCTTATTCATACAGCTTTTTCAATAGCCTACTGTTTTCTCTATATATGAAACTTAAAAAAGGCAAGCAACAACGTGCATAATATTATCAAATAAAATGCAAATTCTTGAGTCTGATTTTGTGTATAATGATTTGAAATTTGCCGCACCATTGCTTTTGATCTGCTGTATAGTCAGACATAAATGTCCACTACATCCTTAAAGAGTTAATGTGCACATACATGTAGGCTACAGGGCTTGTCTCTCAAATGGCAGTACAATGTATAAACAAATCACAAAAGCATAGGTAGTGTCATTCAGGGAACCATAACGAATATGTAGTGATGTTCAGTGTGTGCCGTCTATGTACAGAAGTGTAGACTGGTGTTCCATTTAGTGCTTCGGCATCTGAGATGTAAAGCTCTTCACTGTCGCACCCAGAAGAATAGAGTTCAATTTAATTTCTGAGTGGAGAAGTTTGTTTTTTTTAAACTGAAAGAATCATCTTCGTCTGACTTCTGAGATGCTCTGATCCCTCTCAGCCATGGTTCAAGGTTGGCACCAGCAAGAAGTGTCCAGTGATATACATACTGGTTATTCATTTCCTTAATGATCTACATTGTGCTGATGGGGGCGTAAAACATATCATTAAAATCATAGATCAGTGAACCGTAAAGGTTAATGCAGAGACTTGTGCTTGTACACACTGTAATAATAGATACAGTACACATATTATTAAATGTATATACAGTGGAAACCTGATATAACAGGGATAGTGGGAGTAGAGAAAATGTCCTGTTGTATCAGATCCCTGTTAAATCAGAAATGCAAGGAAAGTAAGCATTTGTGGAATAATCCAGCTGTAGTTATTCATGGATAGTTTCCTTTGAAAGTACCCACGAACAGGGGTTTTGGCACCAACTATCTCCTTGCCCCCTTAAACCACATCAGAAGAGCTTGGTCCACAGCATCTGCATCGGGTAGTCTCATCTTTCGATCCAGAGCAAACTTTCCATTAGGGTATGCTGCCACTATCTTCTCTCTATCCATGATATGGGTGTGAATCGACTTTTGTGGAATGTCGAACTGACGACAAATCTCTGCCAGTGGAGCTTGCTTTTTGTCAAGAGCCTGGATTATTTCGTATTTTTTTAAACAATTGAAAGACATTTTCTCTTGTGCTTGACTTCGTAGGTGATAGTAGACACATTACGCGTGCGTGTTGCTAGGTTTCGGGCTAGATCGAGGTCTGCAGCACACTGCAGCCCTCTCTCGCTTCACACGTTGCATTGGCCTGCAGTGGCATGACTTGCATGGGCTTGCTCCATGCACTGCTTTACTCTCTCTCTCTCTCTCTCTCTCTCTCTCTCTCTCTCTCTCTCTCTCTCTCTCTCTCTCTCTCTCTCTCTCTCTCTCTTTCTCTTACTTTTTACACATTGTTAGCGAGCCTTTGTCCGTGCTATAACCGGTTGGGCACCAATGGGGCCCTGTTATTGCCGATAACTTTTAATAGAGACAAAGAGTAGGAAAAATCTGGGATTTAAAAAATCCCTGTTATTACCGGATCCCTGTTATTACCGGGCCTGTTATATATGGTTTCCACTGTATATGTAAATATAAGCTAAACAGGAAAGTACAGATCAACAGACGAGAGAGAGAAAACACTATTCACATTGGAAGCAAATACCATGAAGAATAAATAATATATAATTACTGGCTACGGCTAAATTATCCAACAAGCTTATATAGATAGGTAATATAGTGTTTGACTAGTATATATAGAGCTTAATTTTTTTGGTTATCTTTCTTGTTTGCAAGGACATGTACATGTGCAATGTATTTTGTCAACTGATTTACAGGAATGAGACAGATGTTATATTTTTTAAAGAGGTGGTTGCTATACATGAATAGGACATTTTGGTAATGAGCATTTCTTGTGTGTCAGTTCAATGGACTTTGTTTATTGAATTAGTGAGATGAGATACAGACATTATTATGAGAAGAAATTATACCGTGGATATTCTTGATTTCTCCTGGGATAATATTGGGGGCAGGTAATTCTCTTTTTGCTTACATAAATGGTAATAGCTATTAATTCATTTGTGCAGTAACACAGATGACAACTAGCACAATGAGACAGAGGTGGTCCGCAGTTGCAAAGCAATCAGAGTCAGGGAGGGTTTTATGACAAAGAAAACCCCCAATGAAAAATAAAAAGAACCAACCCAACTCAGATCACATCAGCGGAGTAACTAACAGTTATGCTGCTTCCCTCTCATGTCAAATGTACTCCTATTTGATCTAGGTTAATAAGGATTTCTAAACTGTGTGGGTTTTTTTCAGTTGATCTTTGTTTATTTTGCACCCTCTGGGTTCAAAGGTAAAAAAAAGGATATAAACTCAGAGATCCAGTGCATACAAGACATGCTTAAGAGATTTTTTTTGTTCTAAAAGGTTGAAGAAGAGCAGGTCTGCTAAAGTCAGATGCCCAAGAAAAAATTCAGTTAGTCCCCATTCGAAATGGAAGAACCTTGGTTGGTATATAGGCCTACATCAATCTAAGTGTCAGTACCTTTAACAACACATAGCACTGTCCAGAAGCCATGTGACCCTCCTGTTAGCCATGCCTTACTTTAAGTTGGGGGGAGGAGGAAAAGAAAGATGAAAAAGATCCAAGAAAATAAATGGACAGAGCAATTAAAATGACATATTATTCAGTCATATCGAGTTCAAGTACTTTGTACTAAAATAATGATAATCCTACATTTGTACAAACTCCTTTGGAAAGTACAAGTTGTCTTTTACAATTTATACAGGCAAGGCCTAGTTTTTTTCTTCTTGATTGAAAACATGGATCTCTTTTCTATGGCACTTTGTGGTGGGGCAGAGAGGTGGGCCAGTCAGGATGCATGCTGTACTCCCCTCTTCGGAGCCGAGGCTTGAAGCGATACATGCCTGCTGACCGGATGTCCTCCCTGGCTTTGTGGCCTAGGCTGTAGTGTGGTAGAGAACCCGTGAACCCATTCTGGCGAAGAGGATCGGACTGAAGGGTCTGAACAATCCGAGAGGTCGAGTCGTATTCTGCAATTGGAAAGCATGGAAAATAAAGAAAAGTCCAAAGCCGTAATTGTGTCAAGGCACAGGCTTCGTGCTGTCAAGAAGTTACAGCAGTGGCCAGAATCAGACCTAGGTCAAAATCAAACTGAACCCTCATTTCTGAAATTCCATCACAATCTACCACCACATATTAACCCTATCCATTCGTCGTGTTTTACTATTGTATCCATATGACATGGGGAACTCTGTGTGTCACCACTTTCCAAAGAGGAAATTTACTGGTTAATCCGATCCGTACGCTTTAAATAGTAGTCTGTCAAAATGATTTTTTGAGAAATACTGAAAGTTTCATAGAGATCTTCGTACAAGAAGTATTCTAAGATGTGAAGAATACAACCCCGGGGGTACAAAATTACCCAAGGGCGAACAGATAGGGTTAAAACAATGTTAATGGGTATAAAACTTTTAAGTTGATAATTTCGAGTAGAAAAAAATCATTGACCTGAATCAAGAAAAAATATATGAATTTTTTCTAGAATTACTAAAAAAGCTATGATAGCTGAGTTTAAAAAAAATCTAATGTAAGTGATTCTACACGCCCTTTGACATAATATAGATCATTTAGGTGGACGGCTTCCAACACTATCTGTCAGGGCCAACCTGGGCTGAGAGGGATTCAACGTCCCAGCAGGGAGATTGAGATACTTGAAAAAATTCCCCCCCCCCCCCACTTAATCGAAATCGTGTCTCCTGTGTGCGACAGCGAAGCGTCTAACCGATATAAATACAACAGACACCAGTATAGATGAGCTGACATGATAATAACATTAGATGGATTTACCAACCGTGTTGTCATTCTTACCAGACAGTTTTCTTTTTATTCATCTTTAATAGAATATCTAGATTTTTGCCGTTTACTCAAGAAGAAATTACGTGTGCTGCTCTAGAAAGGGAAATTATCCAAGCAATTAAACAAATATACAAAAGGCAGTATTCTGTATCTGGCTTCCATCTCCAAATTAGCTTTGATTTCAAAAAGGACATCTGATCCATATGTTATCAAAAGACCAGTGTCCTCTTTACTAATCTTTTTTGTTTTGTTTTAGTACATGTTTTAAGGCACTCGCAACTGCATAAGGTTATATGAGCACATAAGACACATTACACATTTTCAGTTTGGTAGGAATTTTGAATTTTGCCAGAGTGGCAGCCGAAGCCTACTCTTATCGATTTTAGGACCACCAAGAGATCTTTAAAATGTGCAACTCGCACATGAGACCTCTAGACCAAGGTCCTTTATATAGTTGGTATTATTTTAACTTTTTGTACATTCTAATTCATCAGTTGTTTAAAAAAGGTTTAGTTTTCCACGACCCAATGCTAGATTTACGGGGTAGTCGACTGCTGGTTCTTCAACCAGCTGTACAATCGAGAGGAGCCCAGAGGAGAGGGACAGAAGTGGAAAAGAAAGCAGATGACAGACTCAGTATGTCTGGACCACAGAGTCCCCCCCCCCCCCCCCCAGGGATGGAGTTTGATACAATCTGATTGAAATGTACAGGACAGTATTTTTATCAGTTTTTCTCATACAGTGGTTACCTTCAGCTCCGCTAAACTTCATCCATCTGTGCAAAGAAGGGTACGCACTTTTGGGTCTGTTCTCAGCATCCTCCTCCTGGAAAATATGATAAGTAGGTCATAAACACATGACATCCTAAGCAAGCATTCAATATTGTCTCTAAAAACTAATTTTGCTGCATTATTTTCAGTTAACTCCTTTAAGAATGAAATCTGGTTAGGCTAACCTTACAGCGATTCTATGTAATCTTTCAGTTTCTACTTACCTCTACTTCTACAACACTTTGTTTCTCTACAACCTGTTTTTAGATGGAACTATTCTAGGTGTGTGTTGTAATACTCTTAGTGTGTGTGATAATAACCTTACTAAATCATTTGGTCAGACAAATATAAGAGTATTACTTGTTTACTTGTGTGAAGGACCGACATCATTGCACAAGGGGTATTCCCATAAGCGCTCCGTCCCCTGAAGAAGCACATCTCAAAGTGTGTAGATGCTGACGGTTCCAAGCAATGGTTGATTCCATAGCCTTCTGCTCCTCCCACTCAGTCTTGAACTTCTGCAGGCGCCCCATCCAATTCCCAGCTCACAAAGTCGCTCAAGATGATGGTATTCCGTCTCTTCCTGTTCTTTTTCTCTTTTTTCCTTGCCTAACTGTACAATTTCAAGTTTGTCAGTGCACAGCTTCCCTTCTGGTTTTGCTTTCCCAGCGAGCTCATCAGCCCGCTCATTGCCCTTGACTCCCGCATGGCCCAGGGTGAAGATCCACGTGATCTTTTTCAGTGTTGTCTTCTTCAGCTCTAAGGTTCCCACTTTTAATCTTCCTCAGAGTGCTCTGAGAGTCTGTGACAAAGACCACATGGGCTTGTCGAGTTGTTGTGACCCATAGTAATAGTAATACAGTTTGATTCTACATTGTGTCTTTGCATTTTAGTGCCTTTTGGAGATCTGCTCAAAACGTGCCATATTTTTCGGCATTCATACAAACCTGCGGCTGGTTCCCTTCTCCCTGCTCCTTGACCACATCTAGGATTCGCTCTCGATCTGTGGAAAATGACAAAGTCTGTTGAACTTGGAGATCTCAAACTCTAAGTGATTTCTAAATCTGGCTAGAGCTTTATATAATAATCGGAATTACGCATGATATATTAAGCCTTGATGTCTTGCCAACTGCAAAGAAAATTTTCCTTTCGTGCAAGAAATCACAATTTGTAATTTGTTCTATATTTTATGGTTTCAAGTATATATTTTGAGACAAGCATCTTAGCCATGGTTCAAACATAAAATATACTTATGCACATATTTCAGTGAAGTTGAGCAAGGCTTCAAATAACATAACAACATGACTTTTGCACAGAATGCTTCACAAAAAGAAAAAAAAAAGGATGTGAACTATGGGTGAGGACATTTATAAGCATTGAATTGGAAATATCCTTGAAGTATGGGTTATTTCTCGCTGTTTGCATCTAGTACAGATTTATAAATTAATTAAACTAATACAAATACCCCTAAAACAACCCCGAAATTTAAAGGTCTGTAAATCAACTACACATATTACCTATATTAATCTGATGCAAACCAAATTGTTTCTTGAAAAACTTGAGTAATGAACAACATATAGCTTCAGTGCATTCAGTTTCCAAGACATCTGAAATGAAATTGCCAGTGAATACCTGCATCGTCAGCAAGTTTGACCCATGCCTCAGCTGCCTGGGCTTGTCGCGGTGGTAAGTGGTTTCGGAAACCCTGAAAAAAAAAAAAAGTTTGGAAACAGTCACAAAAATAATTTCATACTGTACTGTACTCAAAGAGCAAAAGTGAGGATTTTGTAAATTATTTTTTTTACCATATGCACACCAAAGTAATAGTGGGAGAAACAGCGATCTGTGAGTGTGGACACGACCAAGAGGATGCCAACCATATTCTTCAGCACTGCCCGCGCTATGCCACCCTTCGCGCACAGACGTGGCAGAATGTGGCTTCCCTTGAGAGAAAACTCTATGGCAGTCTTTCAGAGTTGAAGCGAACTATACAGTTAGTACGTGACATCGAACTGACTGTCTAGCTGCTGTCATCGAGAACGAGGAAGAAGAAGAAGCAAATTTTTTACCTTAACATTTTTTTTTTGAGTTGCCGATTCTGAAAAGCTTTAGATATGTTAATAATATATAAATATGATTTTGATCAGACGTTTCTTTCAATTACTGTTCGCATAATTTTAAAATACTGTGAAGTCTGCCTAAACCAAACACTGTGTTAATCTAAAAGCAGTGGTGAACCGGAAGAAAATAAAATCCCTGACTTTTTTCCTTCTATTTGAGCATCCTCTCTAAACTGTACAACCTTGCAAAACTGAACAAAGTCCAGTCGGCCCACATAGATTTTGGTTTAATTATATTCCACTGTATGACCAAAAGTAAAGGGTAGTCAATCCTGGTATGACCCTATAGTAACAAAGATAAAAAGTATCATCTGAATAAGAGGTTAAGAAATTTGGATGGTTACAAATACATACTGAATCCACTGGGATTTACCAATACACATGCCTGTATATTACTTTTCTCACATTTTGGACTTTTGGGAAAATTGAACAATTAAACTTACAAATGGATCTTTGTACTGATTGACGAGCGCAGAGTCAGGACGAGCTATATATTTGAGTCGTGGTGCCCTTCGTCTCTCTTGCTCAGATTTACTCAGACTTGCATCAACTGTGGAGAGATAGACACAACTAACCAATCTTTTTTTTACGTTATAAAAACTTATGTTAAAGAGGGATCATACTGCACAAAAATTCAGTTTTTTGTCTTTAGACTGCATGTAAGGAAGAGTTCTTTTGGAACTGAAACTGATTTAAGTGCCCACATTCTAATGTTTATGTAGGACAGACAACACAAGAACAATGCTGGATCAATATTATTATTATTATGACCACGCTCCACCTCAAATTTAGGGTGTTGGTTTAGTCAATGGACCATCAAGATACGATGATCTACCATAAGTCCTGCTTGATTGACGACGGTCCACCATGATCTAAGTGGTCTACTGTAACTCCTGCTCAATCGACCATGATCTGCCTGTTCTGTAAACAGCAGTAATGACAGCACTGGGGGCATTTAGATCAAAGGCGATGGCTTTGAGTTAATTGCAATGAATGGGATGGTGGGGATTGCTTCATATTGGAGTGGTAGAGATAACTGACCAGTAAGTTACGACAGCAAATGACCAGACGGGACAATGTTGACAGCTATATGATGGATATGGTTAGAGTAAGACGTTTTGTGGTGGTAAAGATTATAATTGACAAGTAAGTAATAGCAGAAAAGTGACAAGATGTTGATGACCACACGCTGAATGCATAAATTACCCTGCATAAACTAGCTGTTTGTCAACAAGAACAGCTGTCCGACCAGTCTGGCAGTAGACTATCAAGTAGACCAGGAACCCCTGTCAGAAACATCCTAGTAGGCCATCATCATTAACTAAATTAGCACTAAATTTAGCTTACCACCCCCCTTTGCCCCTCCCCCATCAGGTGTTGGCAGGCTAATCCTCTAGCATGAGAGTGGGGTAAGGCAAAATAATATACAATGTCTTTGCCAGGGTAAGATTTTACACATGGCATAGTCAGGAAATGAACCCAAAACCTTTCAGCACAGTTTGGTTGCCTTACCTTGGGATGTTGTAACAAGAATTATACCCCCCCCCCCCCCCCCAGGAAAAACAGTGCACTTGGGCTACTACTTTTAAAAATGTATAAAAAATTTATTAACAGCAATTAATTAAGATAAGATAAGATAAGATAAGATAAGATAAGATGATACTTTATTATCCCAGAGGGAAATTTTTCTTGGCTGTACAGGACCGTAAAAACACACGCAGGTATAGGCTACATAAAAAAAATTAAATTATATATTACTCTTATTAAAATTCAATATGAAAAGAGAAATAAAGCTGAGAAAAAGAATATTCACATCAGATGCATTATTCAACCACATGCAGGAATTTAGATACAAGATTGATGACAGTCAATAAAACTCACATGGATCGTAATGGGGCCCATGTGCCTAAAGCACCTAAGGCAACTGCCTAGCAAACTCATGAGTGAACTAGAAAGCCTGGACTAATCATGCCACTACTGTCACCAGTAATGTGAAACTTCTAATAATAATTATGAGAAAACTAACAACACATTGAACGCTAAACAATCTATAATCCATACTGAGAGGTGAATGTTGCAGACTTACTTTTGTACATACTCTTGCCCACTGTGGTATCTGGATTGTGGTAGCCTTCTATATAGTGAAGCCTGTTTGTCAAGAACACCCTGTGAAGATGAAGAAAAAGATAATTTTTTAAATTCAGAAAATCGTGTACAGAATTGTATACACATATATAATGTTTTGTTGTTTAAATTAAAATGAAACATTGTCGTAAAATGCCATATTATAATTTGATTCATAAACACCTATAGGACTCATATTCAGAGAACCCTGTACCTGCAACAATCAAAGCAGCAGAGCTGTTGTTCATTTTGTCAATACAGCAGACCCCAGGCCCCTCCCAATATAAGTTCTCCATTCAAAAATTCAATCCTCACAAAAATTCACTAAGGGGGCATATTAGACAGCATGCCACAATTTGGCTTGATAAACATATACTGATCTACTTCTGATATTAATATGCATGTAAGTCTACATCAATGGTCATTGTAAAGATTTTATAGGTCTATAGGGATGATAATATCTGCAGAGGTTTAATGAATCAGATAAAGAATGTATGCGGCATTTGCATGAATAGCAGAAGAAAGGGGTATATTGTAATTGTACTGTAAATAGAAAGATGTGAGGGACAAAGATTGGGAATGCACAGCAATAAGCTGCAAACAAATAAAAGCAAAATCTTAAGGCTATATGGACTTACTGTGGAGGATGAGGATTGTTGTGCCGATGGCTGGAAGTCGGACGGGGATTTGTGATTTCCCTCACTTCACCGCCAGAGTAGAATGTATCATACGTCGTTGATCTAGGGGAGGTTTTCAACCATATATTTCTAGCATTCTGGCGAATCTGTTCAAACTCTCGCTCTGTTAAGCGGGCAGCATTCTGAAGGTCCAACAGTGAGGAATTGTCCAAAGGATAACATCCAGCTGAACGAGCACGTCTGAGTTTTGACACAGGATCTCCATACCCTGGCAAAATATGCCCAGTCGCCATTCTTCTTTATCTTAAAAATGAAACCTATAAAATCTCTAATTAGCAGGCTCAAACCATCCGTGTCGTCCTTTTCGTGCTCCTGGTCGAAGGCGCATCGGTCAGCTCCCGGTGTCCCAGGAAGAGACTATTGTTTACAGAAACCAGGCAACCAAGACCACAGGAAGAGCTCTTTAAGGTTTGAAAAACAAGTTGATGGTGACGAAGCATGTGACCTTGCGTCATATCCCATGTTTGTAAACAAAGCAAGTTCGACTACTCACTTTCTCGACCCCAGCTGAAAGTAGGAGTGAAGAGTGAAGAGATTTCCTTCCTAAAAAAATCTGCACGCTTTGTATTTATAGCGGTGAGCTCAGGTAACATTTTTTTTCTCTGTTTATCTGATAGTTTGCCTTCTAATGTTTTAATTCACATCTCTTCAGGAAACAATTTCTTTCCAACTAGATCTACATTCAATGTGTCATGAGTTTCTGTCGATTGAGAGATACCTATTGTCGACCGTCGACTGTCACATCGCACTATCACGAGCTTTCTTGATTTGACTGGACAAAAACATCTGCTATTCTTTCGCAATTTTGACTCAGTAAAAAACGAAAAGGCGAGGGCAGTGTGTATGAATTTGTGACGATCAAAATCTCTGTATTGAATATGTAATCTAATTTCCCTGTGATGGTTGACTGCCTGCATGCATTGGACTGACTAAACTCTATTATTTTACATAAAAGTCTGAAGTTCCAGTTTCTGTTCCTCTGTACTGTGGACAAACCAATGATGGGTGTCTTTTCAACTTATTGTCATTGCCATACTATGATTCTATTAAAATCACTTTAATGGGTATTTGGGAAGTGTGTAAGCAAGTGATAGACCCTCATGCTAAACCAAATCCTGACCCTAACCCTAAACCATAATTTTTACGCAGTGGCTATTTTTACGGCGTGCCGTAAAGATAGCCACCCGGTGAGTCCCAGGCTATTTTTACGGTGATCCTTGAAAAGCGACCCTACTCCGCCTCTCATGTACGCGACATGCCTCAATGTATTAGATCTAGGCCTATAGGGGCCGTTCAAAATATAAACTTACACCTCAGAGGGGAAAGGGTGTCTTTGGCTTCTGTAAAAAAAAGTGTAAGATTGGGTGGGGAGGTGAGATGAACGTTTTGCTCATGACTGGGAAGAAAAGGTAAAAATAAAAGTGGATAAATGCCAATAACAAGACCCAGATCTGCATGATTACTGCAGATCACCGTTGTTGTTTTTTTGTTTTGTTTTGTTTTTTTGAGAGGGGGGGGTGACAAATAATTTTGAAATTATGATGAAAATTCTGTAGGTGGACATCTAATTTCTTTATGTTTCTTTGTAACTGTTTTGTTGATCTTTTAGTGTCTTGATGTCTTTTATTTGTAAGGCACGTACCTATTGCCTTGTCAAGAGTCTCAATCAATGTCTTCCACATATATGCGTTTTATCTAGTTCATATGGTTTGATAAAATTGTATTAACTGAAATGTTATTTTTACGGCTGTCACAAACTGATGACGTAGAACACGTTTTTCAGTCTTATAAATTCCGTCTTGGCTTGTAGGCCTTGTAGCCTACTACCTTTTTTATTTGTTATTTTATACTACATTTTACTAAATGACTAAACTAATGTAACATACTTTGAGCTGGTTAAAACCAAGAGTAAGGCACTATAATTAAAGGCTGATGTTAGGGGACCGTACGCCCCAATAGCGCTTGGCGCTAGGGGACCGTACGCCCCCATAGTGTTTGGCGCTAGGGGACCGTACGTCCTACCTGCGCTAAGGCGTGGTGTTACGGGACCGTACGCAGATATGTGCATGCATCTGGACTTTGCAAAAATACTGGAGGAAAACGGCCAGTTTAACGAAGCTCCTGACGTAAGGAGTTATTGCAAGGAGAATGTTTAAAATATACTTCTGAATACGATTGTGAGGAATCCAGTGGCCATGGGTGAACCAGAATTTGAAATTTGCTCACGTCTGCACCCAAGTTATTGTTATGTGTCAATAAAAGAAATCAAAGAGAGGGAGGGAGAGAAAGAGAGAGAGAGAGAGGGGGGGGAGAGAGAGAGAGAGGGGGGGAGAGAGAGAGAAAGAGAGAGGGAAAGAGAGAGAGAGGGGAGAGAGAGAGAGGGGAGAGAGAGAAAGAGAGAGAAAGAGAGAGAGAGAGGGAGAGAGAGGGAGAGAGAGGGAGAGAGAGAGAGTGTGTGAGTGTGTGTGTGTTTGAGTGTGAAAAACAGACAGAAAGGAAGTGAGAAAAAAAGATGAAAGAAAGAAAGAAAGAAGGAGCAGGAGAGAGAGGGGGAGACAAAGTGTGAGTATGTGTTTTTGTGTGTGTGTGTGTGTCTGTGTGCGTGTGTCTGTGTGTGTTAGAGAGAGAGAGAGAGAGAGAGAGAGAGAGATTGGGGGGGAGGGAGTCGTGAGAGAAAGAGAGAGATGAACAAATTTACACAAAGGAAATGTTTTGGACAAAAATGAGAAGGATAATAGTATGTGTGCTCAGGCGCATTCTACGGGCAGACGTGAGTACATTTTTAAGCTTTGCGACCTAAAATAAATAGGCCCCTTAGCCCCATTTAATGACACTCGTAAACGCCAGAAATGTACTCACTTTTGCATAAGAGAACACGCCTGAGCATGCACTCAGTCTTGATAGCGCGCAAGACGCAAGATCAACTCACATTCAGTGACAATAACAATAACATGAAAAGAAAGGAAAAAGAAGACAGCTTGGAAAAGGTAGATGGAAAGCAAAACAAACTATTGTAGAGACTTGACAGAACGTCGGGGAGTGAACTAAGCACAGACGAATTAAAGTTTATTTGCAAGCGCATTACATATTATACACCTGTCCACATTAATAATAAAACAACATTAGTATAACTGGACTACTTTTGCGCACAGGTGTCGTGTAACAATAGTGCGGTCAAAAATTCGTGGCGCAACTTTTCCTAAAAAATACTGTATCTCTTTAACGGGAGAATCAATGTCACCCATACTTTGCACAGCAGTTTGTATTTAAAAAATGTCTTAACTGAATCATATTTTTCCACAACAATCGAGGTTCGATCAAAAAAAATTTCTAGAATACAGTGTGCAGGAGTTTGAAAAAATATTCACCTGTTAAGACAAATTGATATAAGTCACTGTGCAAAAGTTGGAGAATTTATGTTCGATAAGTAAGGAGATATTTCACAATAAGTTGCGCCGTGCATTTTTGACCACACTATAGGCGTAGGTTGGAGTAGTATGAATTTAATTTGTTCTCTTAACTCATATTCCACACAAGGCGTTACATGATTAACCATCTCTTCTCAATCTAATAGCATAATTATACCCTGCCGACCCCATCGTTCGCCCCCACATTCCCTTCGGCAACTCTTTCCACACCTCTCTCTCTCTCTCTCTCTCTCTCTCTCTCTCTCTCTCTCTCTCTCTCTCTCTCTCTCTCTCTCTCTTTCTCTCTCTCTCCCTCTCTTTCCCTCCCTCCCTCCCTCTCTCTCTCTCTTTCCCTCCCATCCCTCCCCTCTCTCTCTCTCTCTCTCTCTCTCTCTCTCTCTCTCTCTCTCTCTCTCTCTCTCTCTCTCTCTCCCCCTCCCTCTCTTTGATTTCTTTTATTGACACATAACAACAACGTGGGTGCAGACGTGAGCAAATTTCAAATTCTGGTTCACCCACGGCCACTGGGTACCTCACAATCGTATTCAGATATTTTAAACATTCTCCTTGCAATAACTCCTTACGTCAGGAGCTTCGTTACTCTGGCCGTTTTCCTCCAGTATCTTTGCAAAGTTCAGATGCATGCATCTGTGTACAGTCCCGTAACACCACGCCTTGCACAGGTAGGACGTACGTACGGTCCCCCAGCGCCAAACACTATGGGGGCGTACGGTCCCCTAGCGCCACGCGCTATTGGGGCGTACGGTCCCCTAACAATAGCCATAATTAAATGTCCTCTATTATTAGTATTATTATAATTATAGTCTTTATATTCTGGACTTAAACAATTCAATGTTTTTATGTTCTTTACTAGGACCTTGTTGTGGGATTCTTTCAAATAATAAAATAGATCCCATTTTTAAAGTTTTTGTGTTTTGTTTTCTGATGTGCTCATATTATTACTGTCCATTTTTACGGGGAACAGCTCACCCCAAGGGTGATTCTTTTTCCGATTCATATTTAGGAAAAAAAATTATACAGGCATAAGAAATAATGAAGAAAGTAAATTTTGATAAGTCGGAAAATATGAAAGTTGCCATGGAATGGAAACAGCACCAACATGCAAAACAAACAATAATTTTAAAAAACCCGAAGGCTTCTTACTCTCTAACAAAATTGCATGAAAATTGGTGGAATGGTAGATACAGACAGAGCTGGTTGTAACGGAGTACAAGTACTCCGGTACTTGTACTTACGTTACAATTTTCGGTACTTTTATGTACTCCGATACATTTTGAAAACCAGTACTTTTACAGTACTCCGATAATTTTTATAAAAGTACTTTTGAGTACTTTTCAAGTACATTTTGAGTACCTTTGAAGCTTAATGAAAGAATAAGTGCCGACATTTCCGATCATAATTTACGGAACAAACACCAGGGCGGGCACAGCCGATCAACCAAGAGTTAAAAGTTGAGATTAAAGAACTGCCCGTCGCGTCAAAGATCAGCCACTCTTGTGAAAGTGATCACATGCGCTGTAAAACTCCATGAAACGGTACAATGATCCCCAGACGGGATCACACCGAGGTGTGAGCAGACCGATGGGCGTTTCTTTTCCCCAAACATCGCACTCACATGAGCTTGCCACCTGAACTTTCATCCCTCGCTGGGTGGGTTGGGCCTACAAGTTCGCTCCAGGCAGGATCACCTCGAGCTGTGAACTCTTCCCTGACCATTGAAGTTGAAGGCAGTTTTTCTCTATTCCCGAAATTGCGAGACAGCCTGAATTTTAATTGGTGTGGTCACAGCGTAATGGTACGTAACGACAAAGGCAGGGGGACTCAATCAGAGATGGAAGGCTACAGTTTTTGGACAGGTAAAGGGGAGGGGCAACTGGATAAACGTAGATAAAGATCTCGAGACGATAATTATGCTAATGAGTGTACGGTATAGTATTATGGCTTGCCTCATACCACCATGCTACTGTGATTGGTCATCAAGGATGACCACTCTTTGCTCGCCATATGTCACAAACCTACCCAGGGGTCACGTCAGTTCTTGGGTCACTGTAGATTCTTCCTTAGCTTCGAGGGGCTAAGATCCCGTATTTCCTTTCCTCCCGAGCACTGGGATCTTAGGCGGAGACTACTGTAGTAGAGATTTTTTGGTTACACTACACTTACTAGACTCTAGGAAATTACATGTAGGCATATTTTGGTTTGCCGTGGGCGCCGTGGACTACACAGTGTGACCAAACTCTGTCTTACCACTATTATAACCAATTGAAACTGAAACTGAGTTCTCAATGTATATCAATCTAACAATTTTTTAGGCTACTTAAATTTCTTTTTTCCTTTTTTTGTGTGGTTTGTGCTGAAAGCTACCTTGATTCCTTGAGGATTTGTTAAAGAAGAATTAAAGCACTTTTTTTTTTGCTGGCCATTTTCGTCAATTTTTTATTTTCTTAGATCAACTTTGTCTCTACATTTTCCAATTTTGATACTTTTCCTACTTTCCGACCTCTAGGACTGACTTACATTTGATCATGTTGTCTTGCTCAAACAAATTCTATTCATAATATCACTTACTCACTAGTTGCATCTGTTTGTTTGCTGGGTTTTTTTTTCAATTTCACGGACAATTTCCACCTACGTTCAGTGCGCATATTCAAATGCTTTGTATACTGTTTACATTATTAGTAATAAATGGCCGAATTTGTCAAATATACTAGATATGTTATTCAATATGATGTTTTGCATTAGCACTGAAGTTTTTAGCATATTAGCAGAAAGTACTCAAAATGTACTCATAAGTACTTTTTTAAAAAGTACTTGTACTCAAGTACATTTTACAGGAAAGTACTTTTACTGTACTTAAGTACATATTTTAGATTGTACTTAAATTTGTACTTAAGTACCTTTTTAAAAGTACTTTAACAGCTCTGGATACAGATACTATGGTCAATCGTACTGAGCAAAATTTTGATATTTGAATGTAAAAAAATATATGTGTTCCTGTACCCTGAAATTTCATCACAATAATTAATAAATTAATCATTGTGAACACCAAAAAAAATATTTTACACCTCTATCAAAAATCTGCTCAGGGCAAAGGAAGGAGGAACATTTTAAAGGCATTTCCAAGGCGAAAAGTGTTTACTCCAAAATGGCCGCTCTTCTTGTGGGTGTGGTACATGTAGTGATGTCAGTGAATGAGATGATGATGCTGGCAGTGGCAGTGATGATGGTAATGATAGTGACGAGGGGGTGATGGTGGTGGTGATGATAAAGAGAGGGTGAATGATGATGGTGGGGAGAAGAAGGAAGAGATGGTGGTGGAGGAAGGGAGAAGGCAGATGAAGGAGAGAATAGAATGACGGTGAAGAGGAGGAAATGGAAAACCTATGGGGCTGTTCAAATATAATCTTACACTTTTGGGGACTTTTTTAAAACACAAAACCCAATACCACTTTTCTCACATTTGCCTCCAACCCCCACCTACACCAATTTAATATTAGTACTTTTTCCGATCTTCAACTTCCATTATTATTTCAAAGATACCTGTACTATACGTGGCTTTTTTTTAACCAGCTTGTAAAAAAAATATTTCAGTTAATACAATTTAATCAAACCATATGGACTAAAAAGAAACGCATATATGTGGAAGACATTGAGACTCTTGTCAATGCAATAGGTACGTGCCTTACAAATAAAAGACATCAAGACATTAAAAGATCAACAAAACAGCTGCAAAGTTACAAAGAAACAATCTTTTACCTTTTCTTCCCAGTCATGAGCAAAACGTTCATCTCACAGAAGTGTCATATTTGGTTAACCTCCCCACCCAATCTTACACTTTTCTTACAGAAGCCAAAGACACCCTTTCCCCTCTGGGGTGTAAGTTTATATTTTGAACGGCCCCTGAAGGCCTAGATCTAATACATTGAGGCATGTCGCGTACATGAGAGGCGGAGTAGGGTCGCTTTTCGAGGATCGCCGTAAAAATAGCCTGGGACTCACTGGGAGGCTATCTTTACGGCACGCTGTAAAAATAGCCACTGCGTAATTTTTAATCATAAAACCCACCATTCTATCTTAGTGGTTATCGGTACAATTGTGCGAACAACTCTGTCTAGTTATCCGTACAACACTGTACCATACAATTGTGCGAACAACTCTGTCTAGTTATCCATACAACATTGTACCTTACAATTGTGCGAACAACTCTGTCTAGTTATCCGTACAATGTTGTATGCACAATTGCTACACCATTGTACGGATAATTGCTACAGGTATCCGTACAATAATAGGCCTACATTCCCACAGGCCTACGCCAACATGTTCTGTCTTAGTAAATCTAAAAATCTAGATCTAGATTCTAGATCAGTGTTTCCAATGGTGATCTAGGCTTATTTTTACCAACAACCTCCAAAATTCGAAATCGTGGTGTAAAAATATTTAAGCTAAATCTACCTCATTCTGTTGATAGTTCTAATGGCCGAAATGACAGCGTGTCTGCGTTTGAAGAAGTATTATATTATAAGTGTGAGTTCGAATTCCGGTCCCGAAAGTTTTTTTTTTTTTCTCTCTCCTCCCCCGACTGACCAACAAATTTTTTCCCATAATTGTTTGTTTTGACTTCAAAGATTTCCACTCATGGTTTTGTGTCAAAACAATTAAAGAAGCATAACATTAACAGATTCTAGTCATAACAATAGATCTAGATCTAGATCAAGTATCTTGTATTTTAATAGAAATATAGATATAGATCTAGATATCTAGATCTAGTATCTAGCCTACTTTTCCTTTTAGGCCTACCAATTTTGGCCTTGTTAAAGTTATTAATTAATATTGATGCTCAACCCAGGGGAGAACCGGAGGACTAGATCTAGGCTTATTTTTACCAACAACCTCCAAAATTCGAATAATTGTACGAATAACTCTGTCTGGTTATTAGTATAATTGTACTGATAACTGGTTAGAGTTGTACGCACTATTGTACCAATAACCGCAGCCCATTCTATACTCTATTTATTTCAAAGTGGTCGCTCGTTACGGAATTCCTCCCATTAGTAATACTAGATCTAGTATGAACAGAATAACTTGAGTTTACTTTGCAGGAGGCAAAGTTAAATATATCGACCAATGAGATGGCGCGTAGCGATCTCACACTCTCAACTTCCTGGGAGAAGAGGTGTTGGGAAGAGGCCATGGCTGTCGATTTTGTGCAATGTCATTTTTAAAAAACCCCAAATTACAGAAAAACTATAACTCACAACAAAATGAAATTTTACATGTGGAAAGACAAATGGTGGTGGAAGTAATTATGATGCTGTAGTGGTGGTGAAAGTAATCATAATGCTGGTGACTGGTAGTGATGCCCGGGGTAGATTACTGTGTATGTAGACCCTGAGTTGTCAGTTACCGTGTACATAGAGTGGGCAATGAGAGTGCAGTCTTTAGGCTTCTGACAGTTACACAGTCCTAGTAAATAATTTTAGTCTAAATCTGGTATTACACGTAAATTCCCCCATGACAATTATTATATGTAACCTCTTTTTCACTCACGTAACTCACTTTCAAGACGAGTCCGAATAAATAAAGATTTTTTTTGCGGACCCGAGTCTGAATAGATAAAACCCATTCGCGGACTCGACTCCGAATAAATAAAAAACCTGATCGGACTCGTGTTGGAATAGAGGTCGTGGCCTAATAAAAGTGACAGTCCCTTAAATTAAGAACTTACAGTTGGAATTGTCCCAGAAGGCCACTCAGCGTCGAGTAGAAAACTGGTCAACCTAGACAATTTGATGTCCTGGACACTTTCAGTATAATATAAGCAAATAAGCAAATACACGGGGGGAGGGGGTATGGGAGTGGTTGTCTTAAACAGGTTGCTGTTAGAGCAGTTTAACTATAATGTATACAAACTTGCATAAAGAAATTTACCATCTTATCGCTGCAGCATCGTGCTATTGTAATTTAAATGTTCCTTTCTCTAAGAGTTATCCTAGAATTGCATTGTTGTGATCTTGTATCCTCAAATATCATTCTGATTAAAGAAAAAATGGAAAAGCCAGAAGATACATTGACCAGTAGACCTCTTTATGTGTATGTTACTGTCTGTCAGCAGTAGGAACAAAGGAAAGGGAGAGAACTAGACAACTTGAGTTTCCATAAACAGTATAACAAGGATAACTCGAATTTGTCGTGACCGTCCTCGGTAGTTTGAGGGATATCTTACAAAGATAAAGAAGAAGGAAAAACGGGACCACAGGAACAGTTCGACGGATGCATGATTTCGAGTCTTCTTTGTTCGACCTATCCGTGTTATACTGTATTGTTATTGGAAGACCACCGAATGCCCAAACAACGGTACATTGTATCACTAAAATCCCATTTTACAGGAGGTATGGAAGATATTCACAGTTATAAATAGATGTTTCCATGGATAGGTGTTGAATAATTGTTGACTGTGAAACTGAATAAAATTACCAATATATATTCAAGCTTAGTTTTGTCGTAGGAGATCTGTTCAGGTCGAATTTAAGGCAAAGTCTTGAAAGATATGGTTTAATCGTATTTTAAAGGTAATTGGGTATTCAATTGCATACTGTGCCAATAATGTTTTTCCTTGAAAGATTGTATTTGTTCCACAGACAAGCACAATGCCTATCCTTTACTCTGTTGTGGCAAGGGGGACGACGGTGTTAGCCAAGTATGCCAGCTGTGCAGGAAACTTTACCGAGGTCACTGAACAAATTCTAACAAAGATTCCACAAGAAAACTCCAAACTCACATACTCTCATGGCAGGTAAGAGTTTTTCTTTTAGCCAGTTATAGTAAGTTCTGTCTGACAAATTTAAAACTAATTTATCTTTTGCTTTTCAGTGTGTGTGTCTTACAAATTAAGGGCATGTCTTTCACTAGCTAGTTCTAGTAAGTTTGTCTTACAAATTCAAGGCCTGTTGCATAAAAAATTATGTATGACACAGGTTACATTTTGTGCTCTCCTTCTCATCGCCTCCTGATTTTTTGTTCTTTTTATTTCTTTTCAGTTATCTTTTCCATTACGTTACAGAGGAGCGCCTGGTGTACCTTTGCATCACAGATGATGTGAGTATGAACATATCTTTGCTCTGAAAATGAACACAATATTGAATTTTTTTCTTAGTTAGAATAAATGATTTCAAATCCAACACAATGTACATTTCAAAACATCTTTGAAAGGACAGAAAATTGTTGGAAAGGCTAATGCTAGAGTGCTGCTCATTGTGAAGCCTGACTGGGTTTCTTCTATTTTCTATCTGCTGCATCTTGTACATACATGTTGGTAGATGTGCTTTAAAAGTTATACAATTTGTGTAAGTCTTGTGCTTACAGTTGAACATGCCTCAGTGGAAACCTTGTAATACGGAAATCTGTTTTAATGGAATCTGCCTGCTCTGCCCCTGATAAATTCTTCTATAATTACCTCTATAAAGCGGAAACCTGTCACATGGAAACGTGAAAAAAAAATTCCTTCCTGTCTGGGTTTTTTTTATCTGTCTAAGACGGAAAATGCTTTGCCCACGCAGCCCTGATTTGATCTCAAAACTATCAAATTTGGTTCAATCAGCTTTACCCATAGCCTTCTGTATAGACTGTTATACAGTGGGCATTAGCTCTAACCTTTTTGACATACTGCCAGGTGAGGTATTTGGGGGTAGATTTTATACAGCATCCATTTGAGCCAGTAATAGTGCATATGATCAGGGTGGTGTGGATGTGAAATCTCACACAGTGTCTTGGAAGTGCTCAAGTGGTGCTCCAGCATTGAAACTTTCAAAGATTGTCAGAGGCCAGAGATATGAAATTAGTTTGACCAATACCTGCTGCCCTGATCGTAAGGCGAGGGAGGGGTGACAGTTATTGGTTGACTGTACTTATTACACTGGTGGATGGGGCTAAGGGTGGAAGCAAAAATGATCTACCATTTCTGCTTTTAATAGGACAAACAAGGGTCCTTTGAAGCGCAAGTGCTGGTGGCTATGGATAAGTGGGACTGGCGCATGCCATTATCAGAGAGGATGGCACTAAAGAGGTGTGAAGTTTTGACCACTGCTTGCTGACCAGACAAGCAACCATTCATCGCTTTGACTGGGCTTTTGAAACACTTTCATCTCCCCCTAAATTCCCTTGTCCAAGACGGAAAATGTGTAAGACGAAATTTTTTTCTATCTCCATGTTACACAACAGGTTCAACTATATTGTTACATGACATTCACCACTTTTTAACTCAATGTCAAAGACAGTTGCAGTAAAATAAATATGCTTACATTTTGTTTCTCTTGTTGCAGGAATTTGAGAGGTCCAAGGCCTTCATGTATTTGAATGAAATCAAAAGAAGGTAATTTTTTGTTGTTGCTCATTTATTATTGGGTCACATCTGATAATTTAGTGGGAGTCTGTTTTTTTAGATACATACTTTACTGGCTGGTGATGGTAGAGTGTGTATGGTCAAAGTATCGGTCTGTTGACTCTGAGAAGGGCACTTGCCCTTCAGTTTTAAAAAAAACTGAGCATAAAAGGCGGGCATTATTTCAAGGAACATCTTTCCCTGTGTGTAGCATGGAAATTTTCCTGTCTGATGGTTTGGTTCATTGGGATGGAAATACATGGTAATTGAGTTTAGTTTATTTTAATTTGACTGTAAAAAATATTGAGTTTTTTTTGTCTAGTAGAGGGTTCATTAATAGTGGCTTGTGATACATGTCAGTTGTAATATATTGATTATCTAAAGATAGTCTGGTGATTTTTGTCTTTGTTACTGCCAGGTTTCAGTCTCAGTATGGTGTACGAGCCCAGACTGCCCTTCCCTATGCCATGAATAGCGATTTTTCAAGGACCATGTCTTCTCAGATGGTAAGAGTTGGAAAACTTTTTTTTCCTCAAATTTTCTTAATTTGATTAATGACAAACATGACTCGTTAAATTGCTTTCTAAGCCCTTTTGTTTTTCTGTTTTCTTTACATCACTGAATATAAATGTTCATAGGAGTGTCTTTATTTCAATTTTAGTAGGTCATTGTGCTATTCAACTTGTTAATGTTCGTCCTCAAAATTTTTGGAGAGCTTTTCATATTCAAGACTTAAGGCCGGTTCACAGTTCGCCCTTTCTTATATTTACCATTACTAGAATTTTAAAAGTGCTTACAGAACCTGATTACTGTGGGCTTGACATGATTTTCTTTGTGCCAACAAAGAGAAGACTAAAGATGTATTTTATAAAAATCTTGACCATCGAGCCCATCACTAGAAAGATACTTTTGTGTGTAGTTTCACAGTTGGGTCTTGTTTGAGGAAGGCATTCATGTATTTCTTCATGAATGTTCATTAATTTTCAAATGAAATATCTTAGTGTCTATTCCAATAAAACCCTCATAACATCTCTTATGCTTTCACTTTTAGACTATTGGAATTCTCTTTTTGAAAACCGTTCCAGTGAAAAGATAAACAGATTACAACTACTTTAGAATCGAGCTGCTCACATAATTCTACAAAAACATGTCAAGGAACATATAAAACCCATGTTAATCCAACTTAACTGGCTCCTTGTGAAAGCTCGTACTCTGTACAAGATAGCTTTCGTTTGTTTTTAAGTGTGTCAGCAACTTTGCACCAACCTATCTTTGCAAAATTGTTATTGAATGTGTACCATCTCGGATTTTAAAATTGGCAAAAAAAAAAAAGACTGTTAAACCTGTCTAAAGTGAAAGTCAGAGACTCGGTGGAGAGCTTTTTTCCCATTACACCCCCTCCCTGTGGTATTTATTACCAGAATACCTACACGATCGACCAGTTTGTCAAAGTTCAAATCGGGGCTGAAAATGCATTTGTTTCTGGTCAGCTTTAAGAAGTAATGACCCCAATACACATGGTGTAATGTTTCTTTCAGCGTAGATCTTTTTTGTTCATACTGTTTTTTATCAAGTGGCTGTATATTGAATTGTAGTCGATCTATATGTGTGTGTGTGTGCGTGCATGCATGCATGTGTGTGTGTGTGTGTGTGTG
>NW_004797938.1:403902-406533 GCF_000002075.1 Aplysia californica | reverse complement strand
TCTTCTTCTTCTTCTTCTTCTTCTTCTTCTTCTTCTTCTTCTTCTTCTTCTTCCACCCTTTCACACTGAGAAAACGAAACCCTATTGCACCTGACGCTTTCACCAGACAGACAGTCCACCTCAGGCCATTGACCGCAAAAACACGTCTGTAACGCAAGTCACCTTATTCTCGCATGATTCCTAATGACATTCACAACGTTTTTGACTATACTTAACCCGGAGACACTTCAGTGTTGACCTGCTATTTCTAAATAATAATAATATTCCTCAGATCACGTTTTTTAGGCATCTGCCAAAAGTAAAACTGTTGGGATTTTATCAGCACTATTTTCGTAAATCTCTGGTGCTGCATTACATTTTTTTATCAAAGTAAAAAAAAACAACTGTGCAGATTAGATCTATATCTACAGGTGCAGAATTTTTTAAATAGCAAGACTAAAACAACGCTGGTGATTACAGTTTGAAAAAAAACAACACACAAACACAACAAAAATCCTGAGAACGTGTCATGGTTTGGCAAAAAATGAAGTGACAGACCGTCTAGCCGTTGTGTCATAAGGACTGAGATTGTAAGGTCAATATCGTTGCCTATCTGTCTGCACACGTAACGTAAAGAGTTTGGTCTACTTTAGAGAGTTGATAGGAAATGTTTTGTTTCTACAAATGTCTCCATTTTCCGTAGTGTTTTTTCCCGAGTGCCGTATCCATTTTTCAGATGTTTTTCTTTTTTCGTCAGTACCATTGATATCCAATTTCCAGAGGGCTTTTCGTTGCCAGTACCATGTCCAATTTCCAGGGGCTTTCTTTTTTCCGCCAGTACCATATCCAATTTCCAGAGGGTTTTTTTCCGTATATCAAAAGTTTTTGTTTTGTTTTTGTTTTTGTTTTTGTTTTGTTTTTTGCTGTGCAACATCCAATTTCCAGAGGGTTTTATTTTTAGCCAGTACCACATCCAATTTCAAGAGCTCCCCCCCCCCCCTTGTACTGTATCCAGTTTCCACGGAGTTTTTACCTTTTTTTATAGCTAGTACCGTATCCATTTTAGCAGCTTTATTTTTGTTTAGGTAATACCGGTCCACATCCAATGTCCTCAGAGATTTTCCTAATTGCAGTCTCCAGGCCGAAGCGACCGGTTGGAAAGTTCCGCCCTGTGTATATTATCGCCTCATGCAGTCACCGTAGGCTCTACACCAGTATTATAATATTACTGGCTCTCGCACATGCGGACCTTGGTCCTTGTACAGGGTTACTTTCAACACTGTAAGGTTGCTTGAAAATCGGGATCTCCGGATTCAACGTCCAAATCCCCAGAAGACACCAAACTTAGACACAAAGTTCCTTCCTGGAATCTCCATTTCCAAGAGCTTAATTCTTTTTTTAAAAAGAAATGTTTAAAGAGTTCTTGCCCTACCAAAAAAGTAATAGTTAATTTCTAAAGCTTATCATACCCCACCCCACCCCCTCCCTCTTCCGTTCTACACACCTTTTTTTCTCCATAAGTCAAGAGTCTTATTTATTAATAGCCTATAAGCTGACTAACTTTCCACTTAGCCTATGACCTGACTTAATTTCCACTGAGCCTATAATATGAATTACTTTCCACTTGGCCTATAAACTGACTAACTGTCTTCTGAAACAGACTTCTGTGTGAAGTTCAGCTCCTCTTAGACTAAACCACGGCTCTCCGTACTTTCTTTAATTTCGTAATTACGAGTTAGATAAACCCGAATCTTGAACGTCAAGAATTATTTGCATAAGATTTTCTTTCTCCAGTAAAAACAAGTGAAAAGACCACCAAAAGAACCTTGCCTCATTGTCCTTGAACTTGAGCACAATCCTTGGCCAGCCAGCATAGCACCAGAGGCCAGAGACCTTCGGGTTATTCCATGAGATGCCTTGCAACAAACTAATAATAGCATTTTATTAAATAACATGTATTGTAAAGCGGATTTGCAATCTGGTAAGATTAATTGGATTTTGTTTGATCGGGTCTGTGCAGGAATTCAGACCAGCCAAAGCTCAAAGCGTGAGACAAATTTGAAACTGAGTTGTCAGACCATTTTCAGGTTTAAAAGTCAAATGAGTGTGAGAAAAAAAACAACAAAAGAAAACTGCCAAAAATTGCATAAAACTGTCAAACTCCACTTTGGGCAAAATTGATGTGTTTCCCATGATGTGAAGGTCAACTTATATCGATCATCAGCTTGGGTTGCCTAGCAAGACGTTCGGATATTCACATAAAAACGTGTGATAATAGAACCCATAGACGCCAAAAAAAAAACTGTTGTTGTTGTCGTTGTCGTTGTCGTTGTCGTTGTCGTTGTCGTTGTCGTTATTGTTGTTATTGTTGTTATTGTTGTTGTTGTTGCTGCAGCTGCTGCTGCTGTTGTTGTTGTTGTTGTTGTTGTTTTGTTTTGTTTTTTGTTGCTGCTGTTGTTGTTGTTGTTGTTATTGTTGTTGAAGCAAATACAAACGGTCGCCAACTATTTGGCCTTCCTAGAACGTGACTCATTCCCCTTGAAACTTGCCTTTTATGCACCGAGAAAGATATACCTTCTTCTTCAGAACTACAGTGAGATGTGGGCAAGCCAGCGTCAATCCCGAAATATGCACCAAAAAAAAAAAAAAAAA
>NW_004797938.1:401810-403347 GCF_000002075.1 Aplysia californica | reverse complement strand
AGAAACCCCCACACACAAACAAAAACACACACACATACACAAAAGACATTGGATATACGCGCGCACGCGCGCGTGCACACACACACACACACACACACACACACACACACAAACACACACACACACACACACACACACACACACACACAAACACACACTCACACTCACACATACACTCGTGCCTCTTACATTGACGTGCATTCTTGAAAAGAGGTGGCACCGATGCCATACTATACCATACCACACCATTCCATACCATACCATACCATACCATACCATACCATACCATACCATACCATACCATACCATACCATACCATACCATACCACACCATACCATACCATACCCGCTTCTGTCTTTCTAAATCGGTGGTACACGTTTATATCTTCAAAGATACTTAACGTGCAGTTTAACCACCCTCTGCCTGAAGTGGCCAAGATCTTTTTACTCTACTGGACGTAAGGTTAGAATCTCTTAAGTAAGCCCGCGTTGTCTTCGTCAGGTTAAGTTTGAGAAGCTCTAGAGGTCTCAAGTGGCCCATTGAGCTGAACTCCACAGTTACCCAAGAGTGCTGTAACAATGTGGAATCACCTTTCTAGATGACTTAATCAAACGTCAACCCTTTCACAGCCATGATGTGTGGGTGGTTGGCGGGTGCTCTGGTGTGGTTTACTCCTTCTTTCCTATAAAAAAACTATCGTCTTTCTCTCTCCTCCTCCTTTTTAGGGCTTGTTACTCTCTTGCAATCTTCGGCACTTATATGACCTTATTGTGTTGAAAGTGCGCCAAACTCTTACTAAAACTTTAATAAAAACCCGCCAGGGTTTCTCGCTTAAAGCGATTCTACGTCGCAGCGCGTCTCCCTCAAATCTGAACGTGATCATGCAGCGCTTGATTTCTCGACCGAATCTCCATGCTTTCATCCAATAATCCAAATTTTGTACAATTTTGATGTTACACCTAACGATTTGTTGTACGATCAATAGATCGTCCAGTTTTTGTTATGTGTAATCGGGCCATAAAACGAACTCTTTGTTCCTTCCCAGATGCTCCATCCCTGGTCTGCCAAACGACAGCTACGTGGCTGTGGACGAGGCACACGCCAGCCTCATCAACGTCAGCCTCCCCTGGGACAGCGAGCTGGGCGACAAGGGTGGGTGGTCACAGTGTCTGGTCAGGTCAGTGGACGAGGGCACGGGGGACCAGGTGAACAGAGAGTGCACGGCATGGGTCTACGATGATTCCGTGTTCAGATCCACGGTGGTCAGCAAGGTGGGTTGTCTATCCGTCAGATAAGTTTGTTTTTTTGTTTGTTTGTTATTTGTTTGTTTGTTGTTTTTTGTATTTTATCTTTTCCCACAATTTCGGATCGATTGTAATATACTATTTATATCAAAGTAAACATGTTGACAGCGAAATGGATTCATAGAGTAATAGCTCTTGAACGCTTGAAGGAAATCGCGGACACAATTGTCCGATCAGTAACACACAAAGGGCAATGTTGGTGCATATTTCCACCCACTATTCCTTAAACCCC
>NW_004797938.1:394638-401710 GCF_000002075.1 Aplysia californica | reverse complement strand
AAAAACCCCCCAACAACAACAACAACAACCAACAACACCAACAACCAAACAACAAATTTTCACATTCCTTAATATGCATGTTGTTGCCTGCCTTTTAAAGTTTCAGATAAGGATAAAAAACAGAATTGAAAAAATGTTCCAAAATGACGATTAGCTTCTTTTTTTTAAAAAGTACCCCATAAACAGCAGCACGTCTTTTGGCGCTGTCGAACGTTCTCAGTTAACTCACTACAGCCCAACTATAGTTACATAAAAGCTTGCAATGATCATTTGGACGAACAAAAGCACTGTGGCATGTGGTTGGAGGGTGCCACTGGTGGGTCCTACTTCTCTTATTTCCTTCTGTTGTTTCTGTCTATCATTCTTGCTTCTTCCATGCACTATGGCCGTTATTGTGTCGATGCCCTTCTCTTTACTCAAAATCAAACTCAGAAGCATGACAGATCTCTACCTCCGAATTGCAAAGTTCTATCTGAAATGTTTAGTTGCTTTGAGTTACTAAGACCATGAGGTCAGAAACCACACGTTCTGTGTGCTCTATGAAAATGGTAAGATTATAAGGAGTCGTTATCAAGATATCCAAAGAAATGCATTTTAAAAAAGCTTGACATGGTGTGAAACGTAAAACCTCTATCGTCAAATTTCTCAAAAGAGAAGATAGAACTTTGTAATTCTGAGAAGATAGAACTTTGTAATTCTGAGGTAACGAGATGTCCAGACTACCATCTTCACGCTGCCTTGTGTGACATGTTCAGTGACCCCTGGTTCCGGTTGCATGCTCTGTTTCAGTTTGACCTGATCTGTGACAAGAAAATGTCTCGCTCCCACGCCCGGATGATCCTCATGGGTGGCCTGCTGCTGGGGGCCATCGGAATCGGGGTCATCGCCGACATGTGAGTCAAAGGTCAAAGAGGGTCATGACTGATATCTGGGTCAAGGTCAAAACGTCATAAAAATAGCGGATCCAAGTTGATATGTGGGTTAAAGGCCGAGCCGATCAAGAAAGGGATCATGGTTGGTTATATTATTATAATATGTATATTATTACGATATAATATATAGGTCAAGGGTCATGATAACGCCTCTACCCCCCCCCCCAACCCCAAACCCTCTGTAGATAACATGAGAAGTCATGGCTAACGTGTGATCCAAAGTCAATTAGACTAAGAGAATATGATCGAGAATGGTAATTACAAGGGTTAAGGTCATCTCGGCCAAACGTGTCATGGCTGACCTATGAGTCCAAGAATACGGGATTAATCACTGATGAGGCAGTTCACATAGGAAGGAAGGAAGAAAAAAAGAAACAATGTATGAAAGAAAGAAACAAAAGGAAAGAAAAGAAGAAAGAAAGAAAGAAAGAGAGACCGGAAAAAAAGAAGGAGCAAACAAACAAACAAAGACAGAAAAAAAGAAAGAGACAGGAAAAAAGAAAAAAAAAGAAAAATTAAGAGGGGGGGGGGGGGGGAAGAAAAAGAGAGATAAAGAAAGAAAACATTGTATTCTTTCAATTGCTGTTATTGTTTTAGGTTTGCTTGTTGGTTGGTTTGGGGTTGTTGTTGTTGTTTGTTTTTTTTACTTTTGTTTTTAATTTTTTTTAAACCTCTCTTGTGTGTCCTCAGAATCGGCCGTAAGAAAGCCCTGATGGCTATGGTGGCGCTGCATGCCGGGGCGTCTATCGCTGTGGCTTACGTGGAGTCCTTTGTGCTCTACGTCATCTTCAGGTTCCTCACTGGCATCTCCATCAGCGGCCTCTTCTTGGCCATCTTTGTGCTGGGTAAATGGCGTCGTGTGTTTCGTTTATGTTCATTTGCTGTTGTAAACTATTATTGTTATTCGCTGTCGCTAGTTGCTGGTTTTATTGTTGTTGTTGTTGTTGTTGTTTGCTGTTGCAGTTGTTGTTGCTGGTGCTGTTGTTGTTGTTGTTTTAGTTGTTGTTGTTTTAGTTGTTGTTGTTTTAGTTGTTGTTGTTCTTGTTGTTGTTGTTGCTGCTGTTGTTGTTGTTGTTGTTGTTGTTGTTGTTGTTGTTGTTGTTGTTGTTGTTGTTGTTGTTGTTTTGCCGATTTTGATGTTGTTGTAATTGTGGGTTTTTTTTTGTTTTTTTCTTCTGTTTGTTTTTTTGGTTGTTTTTTTCGTTTTTTGTTCGCATGTCTTTCGAAACAGCGTTTTATGGTTGCTTTGAAAGAGTTGATGAATGGCCGAGTAATAGAAGTAGGCTATATAGGCGCAAAAGTAGTGTACATTAAAGTTCCCTTACGGCGCGTACATGACCTTATGCAGTTGCAAGCGCCGTAAACCTTACCAAAACTAAGAACTAAAAAAGGTCAACTAGTTCGATCAAGGTGGTCGGGTGCAGGAAGGGGGAAGACCAATGTTTTGCTCAGAGACATACAGTGTTCTAGAAATAGAAGAGAATGTCGTTGTCATTCGATATTTCAGCCTTTTCCATTATATCTGCTTTTTCTCTTGCTTCTCAACCATTAAATCAAACACCCTAGATGTCGGTGGTTGGCGTATGCTCTAATGTGATTTGCTCCTTCTTTCCTGTTAAACTTTTGTTTGCCTAATCTCTCCTCCTTCTTTTCTTTGCATGCTACTCCTTAGTAACGCCTCTAATATTTGGCACTTAAACGACCTACTTGTGTTGCAAGTGCTGTAAAACTCTTGCTGAAGCTAAACCCTGCAGATTTGATGAGTGCTAAATTTTTTAACACATTCAAATTAGATGGCTCTATTTTGACACTATCGGCTAGGTCCTAATTGTGTCTCACTTGTCTTAAAACTCTTACATAAAACATAACACAAAGACACTATAATTTTGACAGGTATGGAACTTGTAGGCCCCAGCAAGCGAATGTTTGTCGGTATTGTGGTCGAAGTGTTCTGGGCTCTGGGCGTAATGATACTCGGCGCCATTGCCTACTTCGTCAGGGACTGGAACTACTTACAGATGGCGGTCTCTTTCCCGATTCTGCTCTTCTTTTCTTACTGGTGGTAAGTGCTTTTATCGTTTATATTTCAAGAAGCCGGAAAGAGAAAAGAGAGGAAGGTGGTATCCATCCTTTTCGGAGACATGTCTTTCAATACTATCCGCGCTTGTCATACAAGCAAGATGAGGATATTCATTGACGCTTATATGATAACCTAACAGTGTTGAAAATGGCGTTTATATCTATGCAATGATCAATACAATGACTAACAGTGACACATCAGTAGGGCCTAACAATACAATGTGGCATCTATAGAAAGTCTACAAATTTGACCCTAGTGTGGATTTTTGGCAAATGCCTCCATTTGTGGATTGCAAGAAAAGTAACTCAGTTTGTCTATATGGCTCACAAATATCCTCACCACAGGAATAAATATAGGGGAATGTATTCATTGATGTATTTATTTATCCCCACCCCCTCAATCCCCATCCCCCAAAAGGTTTATCCCAGAGTCCCCTCGCTGGCTGCTGGCCCGGGGTCGTGACGAGGAGGCTGAGGCCATCATCCGACACGCCGCAAAAGTCAACGGCGTGAAAATGCCGGACAAGATCTTCGACGGCAAGACGTTTGACGAGGCCTACACCAGGGAGAAGATGTCACGTGTGTTCACCTCACCTCGCTTCATGTTCCGGCTGGTCGTGCTCTGCTACAACTGGTCAGTCCACTGTCTTTGTTATACTGTGGTCAGTTTGTTCCGTAAATACGTCATATTTTCTTAGTTGTGTTGTGTTGTAAATAGTTCCGGAATACATCATATCTTAGTTGTGTTGTGTTGTAAATAGTTCCGGAATACATCATATCTTAGTTGTGTTGTGTTGTAAATAGTTCCGGAATACATCATATCTTAGTTGTGTTGTGTTATAAATAGTTCTGTACATACGTCAGCCTTTCTGTTGCAAATAGTTATGTAAATATGGCATTCTTTGTGTTGTAAAAAACTCTGTAAATATACGCCATTCTTTGTGCAATCAAATTTTGTAAATACGTTATGCTTGCACTAAATATTTTCCTAAATGTGCCATTCTTTCTCTTGTAAATGATTTTGTGAACGCGTCATATGATGTGTTGAAATTATTCACCCAAATACGTCATTCTTTGTGTTTTCAGTAGTTCTGAAAAAAAATCGTAGTTTTTATATTTTCAATAGTTCTGTGTAAAAAATGTCATTTTTGTGTGTTTTGAATAGTTTTTCTGTAACTGTAATACATCATTCTTTGTGTTTTAATGCCCAATTCCCTCCCATTCCCCCCTGCCAATTAAAAAAACAACTATTTTTTAAAAACTATTTAAAAAATAGACCTTAAAAAAGAATAAATCTCATCTCATGCAGGCTGTCGTCTGCCATGGTGTTTTACGGCCTTGGCCTCAATGCCGGCAACCTAGCCGGTGACCTCTACGTGAACTTTGAACTGATGGGCGTTGTCGAGCTCATCGCCTACGGTGCATGCGTTCTGCTGCTCAACCGGATTGGTCGGAAACCTTTACACATTGCCTGCATGATCCTAGGGGGCGGGGCTTGTCTCAGCACAATCTTCACTGTCCTCTACGCTGATGAATGTAAGTACAATAGACTTCTGGTAACTCTCTACTGCCTTCTGGTTCATATTTGAACTTTAATGTCCGCATTTTGATATATAGATCTTACTTTTGTGATTGCTGAGAATTTTGTTTGTTTGTTAATTTTGAGGGAGGGGGGAAAAGGAGGGGACACGAGGATATTGTTAAATCACCATCCTCATCAGTGCCAAATCTGCGACAGACATCGGCGATCATGGTTCTCCATTCATTCCTTTGCCTGGATGTTCTTAAAAAAGCTTCGTTTCCCTGATCTTTCCCCTTTACATATTTGTTTAGATTCCCAAAGTAGGTTGCTCTGGGACGTCCCGTGCTTCGTTTGTCTTCCATTTTGTCTGTGAGAGCTAAATCATTTAATTGAATTCCGATGTTTCATTTAGATTGCGTTTAATAACAACAGCGTAGAGGGTCATAATATTCGTATCAATACTCTTCTCTTGTTATTATCCCTCTCTCTCTCTCTCTCTCCCTCCCTCTCTCTCTCTCTCTCTCTCTCTCTCTCTCTCTCTCTCTCTCTCTCTCTCTATCTATCTATCTATCTATCTATCTATCTATCTATCTATCTATCTATCTATCAGTCTATTTATCTATCTATCTATCTATCCGTCTGTTTGTCTGTCTCCATCGCTTCCCCTTCCCCTCCTCCCTTCTGATCCTTTCTTACCCCACTTTAACAATATACCAACTTTTTAAAGATAAACCTATATTATACTCCAACAGGATATCTGGTACACACCGAAGATATGAGTTCGATTCCCAAACTGGGTCGTTTTTTTAAATGAATACATCTGTCTGTCTGCTGGGATAGTGTACGCCAATCGGCTATGGTTGGCCCTAACAGGCAAGGACGTAGCAACCCACATCGCAAACGATCTTAATATTATGTCAATGGGGACGTATCACATATGCAATAAACCAACACACCCGTCTGTTTCCGATCAGCTCTTCAATGGCTTAACATCGTCCTTGCCCTGCTGGGCAAGTGTGGGGCGTCTGCGGCCTTCGCCATCATCTACGTTTACTCCGCGGAGCTGTTCCCCACGCCCCTCCGGAACTCGCTGATGGGCGTCACCTGTCTCTTCGCCAGGATGGGCGGAATGATTTCCCCTTACATTGCAGACTTGGTAGGTTTGCACAAACCTTTTTTTTCCTTTTTAAAAATGTGTTTCTTTTGGTTATTAATTACTTTTTTCGTTAACCGGTTCTACTTTTTAAATAATTATAAGCTGTTGTGATGTGCTGTAGTTTAATAATGTTTTTGCTTCGTTTGTTTATTGGTTGTTGTTTTTTAAAGTCGAAAGATTAAAGTCAAAAGAAATCTTAAGACTGCAAAAACGTAATTTTGGGGATTAGGAGGATTACTGATTCAATCATTATGATAAACAAATTCAATTGATAAGTCAGTCAACCATAAAATATGACTAACATGTCATTCATCCACCCAATCTAACGTAGAATGAACATATTAATCATCCACCAGTCAATCAGTTTGACATTCATTTAACCAGCCAACCGATCAATCAATCACAATATGATTTACACGTCAGACAATCTGTCAGTCAATCATACTGACCAACCACCTTCCTCCTCTCAGAACACAATGGTCGGTGGTCGGTTTGGCCAATCCTTGTCTCTCATAGTGTCCGGCAGTCATTTTCACAATCAATCAATCAATCAATCAATCAATCAATCAATCAATCAATCAATCAATCAATCAATCAATCAATCAATCAATCAATCAATCAATCAATCAATAATTGATTATTGATTAATTATTAATCAATCAAACAAACTGACCAACCAATCAATCATTCAAACTGACTGACCAACCACCTCCCTGTCCCCCCCAGAACACAGTGGACAGTGGTCAGTTCGGCCGGGCCTTACCTCTCATCGTGTCAATCAATCAATCAATCAATCAATCAATCAATCAATCAATCAAACTGACCAACAACCTACCTGTCTCCCCCCCCGAACAGAGTGGTCAGTGGTCAGTTCGGCCAGGCCCTGCCCCTCATTTTTGTCAATCAATCAACCAATCAATCAATCAATCAATTAACTAACAAACCAACCAATCCTTCAATCAACCAACCAATCAAACTGACCAAACACCTCCCTGCCCCCCCCCCTCCAGAACTCAGTGGTCAGTGGTCAGTTGAGCCAGGCCCAGCCCCTCATCGTGTCCGTCAATTAATCAATCAATCAATCAGTCAATCAATCAATCAATCAATCAAACTGACCAACCACCTACCTGTCTCCCCCCAGAACACAGTGGTCAGTGGTCAGTTTGGCCAGGCCTTACCTCTCATCGTGTTCGGCGCCTCCACTGTGGCCGGGGGTCTGATGTGTTTCATGCTGCCAGAGACATTACATAAACATCTGCCCGAAACACTGGAAGATGCTACCAACTTTGGCAGGTTAGTTTGTGTGTGCGTGTATATGTATGTGTGTGTATGTGTGTGTGTATGTGTGTGTGTTTGTGTGTGTGTGTGTGTGTGTGTGTGTGT
>NW_004797938.1:392572-394279 GCF_000002075.1 Aplysia californica | reverse complement strand
GTGTGTGTGTGTGTGTGTGTGTGTGTGTGTGTGTGCCGGGGGTCTGATGTGTTTCATGCTGCAGGAGACACTGCATAAACACCTGCCCGAAACTCTGGAGAATGCTACGAGTACCAACTTTGGCAGGTCTGTTTGCTTTAGTTTTAGTAAGAGTTTTAGGCACTTGCAACACAATAAGGTCATAATATAAGTGCCGAAGATCAGAGAGTAACAAACACAAAAAAGAAGGAGTGATAAGGACGATTGATGTTTGATAGAAAAGAAGGAGAACACCACACCAGAGCACTCGCCAACCACCCACAAGGTTAGTTTGTGAGTGTTTGTGTGTGTGTGTGTGTGTGTGTGTGTGTGTGTGTGGGTGGATGGCTGTTGTGTGGGTGTGTGTGGGGTAGGGTAAGAAAGTTGTCGTATTGCTGTTTCGACTGTTGGTGGTATTCTGTTATCGTTTGTATGGCTTGTACGTTTGTTTGTTTGTTTGTTTGTGTGTTTTCGATATTACCAAACAAACCCAAAATGATAAACCCATCATTTCGTACCCCCCTCCCACTCGCACCCACACCCACACCCACACCTACACTCCCACCTACAATCACACCCACTCCCAAACCTACACTCATACCCTCACCCACACCCTCATATCTTCCCACCCTTCAACGTGGCGTCGGTGGCCTAGCGGTTAGACTACCGGACTCGTAATCGTGAGGTTGCGGGTTCGGGGGTTCGAGCCTCAGCTCGGTCTGCTATTGTGTCCTTGGGAAAGGCAATTTACATGAATTAATTTCCCATTTGGCTCAGTCCTTTCGGTGACGGACGTTAAACTCGGATGTCCCGCCTCTTAAATAAGCTAATAGTATTGATAGGGGCGTTAACCATAAGCCATTTTACCATTTTCACCCCCCACCCCCAACCCACCTTCTTGTCTTCGGAACAGAGTGACGTCATCCTCCTCCGGCACCGTCAGACGTAGACAGGGAGACTGGGACATTGAGTACACCGTGGACGCTCCCAGTAAAGAATGTGACCCTCTCAACGCCAGGACCAGGGACCGTGAAGCCAAGGAACCTGTTGTGTGAAAACGAGACAAAAACAAAACAACCCCCCCCCCCCCCCTTTTTTTTAAATAAAAAGTAACAACAAAAAACCTAAACCATACCAAAACAAACAAAACAAACCCAAAGGAAATAAAAGCAAGCTAAATCAAATCAAAGCAAAGCAAACCAAAACAAAACAAAACCAAAATAAATGAAAACAAAATTTAAAAAAACCGGAACAAAACAAAACACATATATAAAACAAAACAAATACAAAAGAAAACACATTAATACAAAACAAAACAATTACAAAACAAAACAAAGTGAAATGCATTCTCGCTCCTGACGATGAAGGTGGAGTGCTCATGATGGCTCATACACTACTCCTTGTTATGATTTTACATTGTATTTGATTTGTTGTTTTTGGGTCGATGAGTTGGTGAGTAAGGAGAATGATCACGGACAGCTTCAACATCATCTGTGTGAATGAGTTTCTGAAAGTTTGAGTGTTGACGCATGTTTGGAAGGGCATAAGCTTAGTCTGCATGCAAATTTGCTGTGTTGTGTGAGTGTGAGTGTAATTTGGGTGAATGTTTGTGTGTGTGTGTGTCTGTGTGTGTGTGTGTGTGTGTGTGTGTGTGTGTGTGAGAGAGAGAGAGAGAGAGAGAGAGAGTAA
>NW_004797938.1:378009-390676 GCF_000002075.1 Aplysia californica | reverse complement strand
GGGGGTTGATGATCTTCCACTTTGTTTTGCTCCTTCAGTTAGTTAGTGGGCACGTATTTTTTAGCTCAGTTGTTCATGTTGGTTTGCGATAATTGTTGTCTTGTTCTTCTTGTGTGCGTGTGCGTGTGTGTATGCGTGTGCGTGTGCGTGCGTGTGTCTGTGTGTGTGTGTGTGTGTGTGTGCGCGCGCGCGCGTGTGTGTGTTTGTGTATTTCTGTGTTTGTGTGTGTTTGTGAGTGTTTTCGTGTGTGAGTGTGTATGTGGGTTTTTTTTTTCTTTTATCGGATTGAGCTTCTTGTAGGGTGTTCAACTATAACAAAAATACAGCCCCTTTCGTGATGTTATTATTATGCCATCATGCCTACCAGTAGATACTTCCGGTTTCACGGTCTTTTGCACGTCCAGCGATGTTATAGGTCTTTGGTTTTGGGACACGGCTTTCTTGACTGCTGCAACTGTCATCAAATGCAACGCACACAAAGATCAGTGTACTGTTCCACAAGGTGATTGCAAACAAGTGCCGAATGACCGAAACACAATAATAATCACAATGCCAACTTATGAACTTGCTGTGATATTCAGAGCATTGCAACGGGTAAGTGTTACGTTTGATTAGTATTGTATGGTTCCAGTCACCATTTTGATAGTGTGCTTCCCCGGTGTTTATGCTGGTGATCTAAATCTAGATTCTAGGCCTAACCAGTAGGTTACCCCCAGGGACAGAGTTTCTTTTGACTGAAGTTTTAGCCAAGCCTCCCAAGGCCAAGAGGAGAAATAAACAATGACCCGCCCATTCTATTTAGTTGGATCATAGATCATTGTATAAATATTTTACTGGACTATAAATTCTTCAAAGTTTTAACTTCCTGTATTAGATCTACATTCATAAAGTTTCCTAAAATGATAAGATCATAGGAAAGAAAAATCACAAGAGAGAGTTGTTTCATTCTGCTATATAATGGCATTGCGTTGTTTTATTTTGGTTGTAACTGTCGCAGATCTACATACTTTTGTGATAGCATGGCCTCATATTATTCCTTAAGATTCTGATTACATCTGACTGCTTTGTAATTACAATACTTTTTATTAGATCTAGATCTCTATAGCAGAATGAAGAAAGAAGGTGAGTGTGGAGACTGAATAAAGATCAGGGTTTTGAAGAAAGTATAATGCTGCCTAGATCTAGATCTAGATCTAGCTGTTTTTCCACACCAGTCGTTTACCATTTCTTATGTTTCATCATTTTATGTCAAAGATAAGTGTTGTTGAGCATGCTAGTATGCAATAGTCTAGATCTAGATCTAGTATTGAAAGGCCACCTCTATTCTCACCCCGGGTGAGAATAGTGCAGGCGAGTCTTTTGGCTATTCTCACCCGGTGTGCATTCACCGTTATAGCCTAGATCTAGGCCAATCAATTTTGCGTTCACCCTAAACCACAGAATTCTGCACTGTGATAACAGAAAAATTGTAGAATTCTGTGCCGTGAACAAACATTCCATATCTACTAAAAGCGTACAATTTTGTCTGTGGGCAGTGGAGAGAGAGAAAGAGAGAGAGAGAGGAGTAACGCGAGAACTTCCGGGCAAAACAAAATGGCGACCTGCGTAGTTTGGCTTGATTCGAAAAGTTAAATAGCCGTAGCATCTTTGTAGACGACCAAATTAATTTACTTTTGTGTTTTAACATAATTTTTTAACTTTGTTTTGGTCAATTTGATCGTCCACACCGATAGACAGTATTCAGAAAGAGACAGAGAGAGAGGAGAGGGGAGGAGTAGATCTTGCGAGAACTTCCGGGCAAAACAAAATGGCGACCCCCGTAGTTCGGCTCGATTCGAAAAGTGAAATAGCCATAGCATCTTTGTAGTCGATAAAATTTGCTTACTTTTGTGCTATAACGTAATCTTTTCTTTGCCTTTATCCATTTGATCATCCACATCGATAGAAAGTATTCCGAAAATAGGAAAAACAGGTCTTGTTTTACACCGGGTGAGAAAAGCCTACGGTGACAAGTCTCACCCGGGGTGAGAGGTCGATCGTATTTCTATTCTCACCCCGAGTGAGAATAGCCACTTCCTATTGAAAACTGTCAGGCTTCTCTTCCCTTGTATTAATTTTTTTTAATGTTTTTTTTTTTTTTGTTGGGAGGGGGGGGGGGGGGGTTGATTCCAATACCACTCGCCTGACTCATGCTGATCTGCATGTTATTCGGTTCTTTAAAAAACTGGTAAGGAAATTAGATTACAAACTTCTAATAACTGTTCTGTTGAATTGGATTTATTTGAAAGGAGTGTTTTTGTTTCGATGCTGGAATGATTTTGTCTGTAGTCTTGTTTTCTTTGTTTTCCATCATCCACTGTCCTGTGCTCAGCCGGAGCTGTCTCAAGCAGTCAAGAGATGTTGCACAAACATTTTAGACAAGGGCGGCATCATCCGAGGGATGGAGAACCTGGGCGAGAAGCCACTCCCCTACAGGATGAGGGCGCACGGCTCCAGATTCTATGAGGGGAAGTGAGTATCATCATATGAGTAAATTCTTCAGCTCTACTTCATACAGTATGCACGGATGGCTTGAATTCGTCTGGACCGGCCTCGGTAGTTCGAGGGAACCGTAGTTTGGGGTATATCTTCCAAAGATAAAGAAGAGAAGAAAAAAAAAACCCAGGACCCTCAGGCACAGTTTGATGGATGCGTGATTTCGAGTCTTCTGTATTTGACCTATCCGTGTTGTACTGTATATATATGACTTTTACCGTCATGAAACTCATCCACTTTTTTTGTAACAGCAAACTTTATTTGTCTGTCTCCTTGAGTCATATAAGAAAGTTTTAAGGGATGTTTGGTTTGATGACACTTAGTAGGCCTACATTTTGAAAATAGGAGTAGAAAGGGTGAAGGGGGGGGGGGGTGCAGGATCACCCCCCCCCCCCCCCCCCCCCCAAAAAAAAAGAGAACAGAAGGGGGAAAAATGTGAGAATGAGATGGATCCATCTCTACCTTTGAAAAGTCATTAGTGACAGTATTGTGGTGTCGGCTTAAAATAAGTTTCAGGGACTAGACTGACGTCTTATTATAATGCTCCTTTTGTTGTATGTTAAGGTCGTTTTTGACCTATCCGTTGAACAGAAGAAGAAGTGGTTCTGAGTCAGTCTTTTAGAAAAGGTGATAAATAATCGGAAAGTATATTTTATTGAGAAAGAAAATGGATCTCTCTGAGACTGGTAAAGAAAAAATGAAAAATGTTTGGACATATGGTGTCAATGACTAGTCTTCAGTTTTTTTGTTTGTTTTATGTACCTAGAAATGGTGTCCTCCTTATATTATATTAATAATTTAATGGAAATTTCAAGTGTTTGGGGTTTTCTTTTTTACCATTCAGACCACAGCAAGGGTTACTGGTGATGTGTGAAGGTTTTTGTTTTGTTTAAGTGAACCAGGATCAATATTTAGTCCAGTTGGTCTGATCGAGGCTTGTGGGGTTGTAGTGGACCTCGCCTCTTATCGTTTACTTAAAGTCCAGGTTTAGTTTCTTAACAAATGTTATGTTTCACTTCATGCTTCATGTGAATACACTGGAGTCCTGGTACATCAAACTGTGGAGATTGAGTCTTTCACTTTGATATCCCATAAATTTCAAATTCTTGATTATAGTCAATTGAAAAGTGCCATATGTTTTGACTATTTAAAGTTTAAACAGAAGTCAGCAGAAAATAATGAGTAGCCTAAAATAAGTCCTAAGTTTGCATCTTGTTCTATAGAGAAGGCGGATACGGGAATTTTAACAATTTTAGCTTCAATGAGATAAAGGGCTGTCCCTTTACTGGAATTTGAATACTTCATGCTTCCCCCCCTCCCAACACGCACGCACACGCACACGCGCACATACACACACAGGGGAGGAGTAGATCTTGCGAGAACTTCCGGGCAAAACAAAATGGCGACCCCCGTAGTTCGGCTCGATTCGAAAAATGAAATAGCCATAGCATCTTTGTAGTCGATCAAATTAGCTTATTCTTGTGCTATAAACGTAATCTTTTCTTTGCCTTTATCCATTTGATCATCCACATCGATAGAAAGTATTCCGAAAATAGGAAAAACAGGTCTTGTTTTACACCGGGTGAGAAAAGCCTACGGTGACAAGTCTCACCCGGGGTGAGAGGTCGATCGTATTTCTATTCTCACCCCGGGTGAGAATAGCCACTTCCTATTGAAAACTGTCAGGCTTCTCTTCCCTTGTATTAATTTTTTTTAATGTTTTTTTTTTTTTTGTTGGAAGGGGGGGGGTTTGTGTCCAAACAAATTAATCAGCTGTAACGTTTGTATGTATTTTCTCAGTTGATTCCAATACCACTCGCCTGACTCATGCTGATCTGCATGTTATTCGGTTCTTTAAAAAACTGGTAAGGAAATTAGATTACAAACTTCTAATAACTGTTCTGTTGAATTGGATTTATTTGAAAGGAGTGTTTTTGTTTCGATGCTGGAATGATTTTGTCTGTAGTCTTGTTTTCTTTGTTTTCCATCATCCACTGTCCTGTGCTCAGCCGGAGCTGTCTCAAGCAGTCAAGAGATGTTGCACAAACATTTTAGACAAGGGCGGCATCATCCGAGGGATGGAGAACCTGGGCGAGAAGCCACTCCCCTACAGGATGAGGGCGCACGGCTCCAGATTCTATGAGGGGAAGTGAGTATCATCATATGAGTAAATTCTTCAGCTCTACTTCATACAGTATGCACGGATGGCTTGAATTCGTCTGGACCGGCCTCGGTAGTTCGAGGGAACCGTAGTTTGGGGTATATCTTCCAAAGATAAAGAAGAGAAGAAAAAAAAAACCCAGGACCCTCAGGCACAGTTTGATGGATGCGTGATTTCGAGTCTTCTGTATTTGACCTATCCGTGTTGTACTGTATATATATGACTTTTACCGTCATGAAACTCATCCACTTTTTTTGTAACAGCAAACTTTATTTGTCTGTCTCCTTGAGTCATATAAGAAAGTTTTAAGGGATGTTTGGTTTGATGACACTTAGTAGGCCTACATTTTGAAAATAGGAGTAGAAAGGGTGAAGGGGGGGGGGGGTGCAGGATCACCCCCCCCCCCCCCCCCCCCCCAAAAAAAAAGAGAACAGAAGGGGGAAAAATGTGAGAATGAGATGGATCCATCTCTACCTTTGAAAAGTCATTAGTGACAGTATTGTGGTGTCGGCTTAAAATAAGTTTCAGGGACTAGACTGACGTCTTATTATAATGCTCCTTTTGTTGTATGTTAAGGTCGTTTTTGACCTATCCGTTGAACAGAAGAAGAAGTGGTTCTGAGTCAGTCTTTTAGAAAAGGTGATAAATAATCGGAAAGTATATTTTATTGAGAAAGAAAATGGATCTCTCTGAGACTGGTAAAGAAAAAATGAAAAATGTTTGGACATATGGTGTCAATGACTAGTCTTCAGTTTTTTTGTTTGTTTTATGTACCTAGAAATGGTGTCCTCCTTATATTATATTAATAATTTAATGGAAATTTCAAGTGTTTGGGGTTTTCTTTTTTACCATTCAGACCACAGCAAGGGTTACTGGTGATGTGTGAAGGTTTTTGTTTTGTTTAAGTGAACCAGGATCAATATTTAGTCCAGTTGGTCTGATCGAGGCTTGTGGGGTTGTAGTGGACCTCGCCTCTTATCGTTTACTTAAAGTCCAGGTTTAGTTTCTTAACAAATGTTATGTTTCACTTCATGCTTCATGTGAATACACTGGAGTCCTGGTACATCAAACTGTGGAGATTGAGTCTTTCACTTTGATATCCCATAAATTTCAAATTCTTGATTATAGTCAATTGAAAAGTGCCATATGTTTTGACTATTTAAAGTTTAAACAGAAGTCAGCAGAAAATAATGAGTAGCCTAAAATAAGTCCTAAGTTTGCATCTTGTTCTATAGAGAAGGCGGATACGGGAATTTTAACAATTTTAGCTTCAATGAGATAAAGGGCTGTCCCTTTACTGGAATTTGAATACTTCATGCTTCCCCGCCACCCAACACGCACGCACACGCACACGCGCACACACACACACACACACACACACACACACACACACACACACACACACACATTAGTAGTTAAGGGGACATAACCAATGTTACTCTTGAAACAAAAATACTATTTGATTGGGTGGCTTTTCCCTTGGTCATTACTTGGCCATAACAGACCTTATTACGTTTGCACATTTAAAAACATTTGAAATCGTAGAGGTGTAATGCCCCTTGCAACACTTTAAGTTTACTTAAGAGTCAGGACTTCCAAATTTAAAGTAAGTCCACTTCGGTAGGACTGAGCCAAATAGGAAAATCCGTGTAAAGTGCCTTATCCAAGGATACAACATCAGGCCAGCCTGAGCCTCGACCCCTCATCCCATAACCTCATGATTATGAGTCTATTCAGGGATGTAAGTCTTCCGGCTTTTTCCGTTTTTCCCGGCCGACATGCCATTTGGGCCCCTGCTTATAACAAAAGTCTACTATAAACAATACATATTATATATATATATATATATATATATACACATATACTAAATAGAGATTATTTGTTGTAATAGAGGGAAAGAAACAAATACAATTTAGTCTCTCTGTATTTTTTTTTCAGTCAGTGCGCGCACGCCGTATATTTTCCGGCTTTTTTTTCAAAACCTGTTTACATCCCTGTCTATTAGCTTAACCCACTAGACTACCTACGCCATCCATGTATGTTGAAGTTGAAGTCATATTTACTTAATTTACTACCAACTCTCGGACAAGCGGTTGGAGGGCACCACTGGTACTGGTACATGTAATTCCTATTTCTTTTCTTTCCCTCTCTCTTTCTCGATTTTTACTCAGCAGCAAATGACCAATATTGTGTCAATGTTTTTCTCTGCACTCAAAAAAATACATACACAAATAGTTTCCACTGTTTTTTCAAAAATCTGTAGACATGATTTTAATTTTCTCTTGGTGTTTTTTTTTCTTTTATCTTTTCTTCAGTTACATTCTGATCCAGTTTGACGGGGCAACGTCCCTCCCAACTCAGCTGCACGAGGAGCTGCGGAGAGACACGGACGTAATACGAAGGAACGTTTATACTGACGACGAGTTTGTCCGGCCCTGTTTAGAGGGGCCTTGTGAGTTTGGAGAACTGCAGAATCCTGACCACGAGAAGAGAGTCTGGTGGTCTCGGGTCACCAAGCGATACACCAGATGGGAGAGGAAGAAGAAAGAGCGGAGTGCGTAGAGTGATGGGGTTGGGGGTTTTTTTTGTGTGTGTAAATGGGGGGTGGGGAGGAGGGAGAGGAAAGGTAGAAATACAGAGACTGACAACAAAATGGGACACAAATGAATGCAGGGGGGGAGTGGAAGAATAGGGAAATACGGAGAGAGAACATAAGTGGTGTGAATGAATGAGGGGGATGGGGACTGCCAGTAGCTGATCATTTGTTGTTCTTTTTTGTATTTATAGGTCTTCTGTAGATTTTTCTGCATGGCTTGCAATTCTTTGTATCAGTAAGAGAAAATATGTTAGAATGCTGTTGTGAATGTCTCAAATGAAATTATGGACATATTGACCTCTTTTAATGTGAAAATAAATGTTTGCCCATCTTCTTAATTTTGGATTTTTCTGTTTTTCATGGCAAGTGAAATGGTTCTAGTGCTCTGTGCTGGCTTTCAAAGGCTGCTTTCTGTTCTTTGTAATTTGTGTGGTATGTTCTATTGATCTGCTTGCTTGAAGAGTGGGAAGTAGTAATTTTTTATAAGGAACACTCAATTTCCTGGGGAAAAAATGCAGGATAAGATCCTCATTGCAGAAGGAATGAAACATACAAAATATTGAATTGTGCAAATTCATGTAGAAGTTAATTATATACAGTATATATAATACGGACGGCTCGAATTCGTCAGGACCGGCCTTGGTAGTTTGTAGGATATCTTACAAAGCTAAAGAAGGAAGAAAAAAACAGGACCGCAGGCACAGTTCGACGGATGCGTGATTTTGAGTCTTCTGTGTTTGACATATCCGTGTTATACTGTACGGTATACTATTAGCAAACAGTGTGCTGTGTAGCTATGTAACACAAATACTTGCCCTCAAAGTGGGAAAAAAAAGTTTCTTACAAACAAGGGAAAACTGAGGGTTTGGACTGGACTGTTATGCTGAAATATTCCCAACAGATTATTTTGATAAAATCAGGGATGATAATCATTTACTTTCTGACTTTGTTTACATTATAACCAAAAGTTGTAGCTTCAACTCTAGTTGTCATGTAAAATTAAGTTGCTTGAAATATGGTCTAGCGGGTTGGAAACAGAACCACAGAAAATTTCTGAACTCATTGTCAGTGTCAGTCAGAAATGTAAACTGACTGATCTGTTTCAACTGTTTGCATTGTATCGTTGCCGTCATTCATCATTGTTATAAAATTTGAGGTTGTCAGAAGCAAAAAACTTTAATTTCAGGCTGAACATTATCATAATTCAAAAGGTTTAATTCGTCTAAATCAGTTACTATTTTAGGAAGTGGAATGAGTTTAGACCCATTTGATGCTCGTTATCAAACTACATCATACTTGGTTTTTATTTTACTACCTTATATTGAATGACGGCAATGATACAAAAGCAGAAGAGGAAAGTTGTCTCCTTGCTCCTTGGATTTTTTTTACTCGCTCTTTTAATCTGTTTTCTTAGTTTCTGGGCATTCTCTTTTGCAAAACATCAATACTGTACTACACGACTGGCACAAATCAAAAGTCAGAAGCTTATTTTGTTTTGGACACATATTTTAATGTGTTGCATGTCATAGTACTCATAGTTCAAATCTTTGAATGACTCAAATGTTGAATGCCCTAAGGCTAATGTGGGGCTTGGTAATAATAAATGATAATTCACAACACAAATGTCACATCAAAGTTCCACAAATCTCGTAGTTCTTGTTTAATTTATAGCAATTTGTAAATGGATCCATTAAATGTATTGGCAGTGAGAGGTACATTAATGTGGCTGTACAACATACAAAGAGATAATAATATATGTAAATGTATGGGTGTACAATCTGTTTTTGGTTCCTGTTCATAGAGTGCACAATGGTCTTGGCTGTACTATGTTTAAGTTAAAGTGGAAAGCCAGATACTTTCCATTAGCACCAATGAACTATACGCAGTAGTAGTACCATAAAGCAGTAGTATTTGCTTTACTTCATTGTGTGATTCGGCCTCCCAACATGGGACTTATTTATTGCCAAATGTATGTAACAATGGTTCGTCTGCTTTATTCAGGCAAAGAAAATGGAATTATTTACCTATATATAATTTTATTAATAATAGGCACAGTTGTCTCACCGAGTTGACACAAGTTAGGTAGGGCAGTGGCAGAAAGCAACACAGGTGATTACATGTGCACCCAAAAAAAAAAGACTAGATCATTTTTTTGTCGTTCAAGATTTTGGCTACTCGTTTGTAAGAAAGTTACACAATGCAAAAATAAAATACAGTGAGGGAAATTTTTATGACTTTTTTATGAGCCCATGAAGTAAAGTTTGGGAAATTTCTACATTTATCAGATGACTTTTTTTTTCTCTTCCTGTGTACAGTTCCAGAAATAACATGTTTCTTAGTAAACTGTATTTGATTATTTACGGTCTTTGATTGGGGTCAGACTAGGAGATGCATCCTGTATACAACAACAAGTCATCGTATGGATGTGACAAGATCCAAAGGGCTCCTCCATTTCCTCAACTCCTGCGTCCGCCGGTTGGGGAAGAGAGTCCAAAGACTCAGCGTCTCGTCTGTCGCAGCGGCCGCAACTCTGCTGCGATCGGGGCTCATGGCGAGGTGGAGTGGTCGCCCCTTGTGGTGGCGGAGTGACGTCATCAGCTGCAGAGCCCCGGGGCGGACCGACCAGAGGCGTAGATCATTATTAGGGTAGCCGTGGCTGGACACAAGTTCACGGTACTGCTCGGACCAGACGATATCACAGATCTGGGGCGGGAGAAAGTTTGCACTTTTTGGGTTGAACTTGGATTGGGGGGGGAGGGGGGGTGGGTTGTTTTTTAATGCACAATTTTAGATCACAGTGCAGTAAAAGAAGGAACAAAAAAGAGGTAATTGTAAGTGTTTTGTGCCCCCTTCAACATACAGTATAACACAAACAGCACGAATTGGTTGGTACCCTTAGTTTCAGGGATATCTTACAAAGATAAAAAAGAAGGAAAAAAAACGTGAACGCAGGCACAGTTCAACGGATGCGTGATTTTTTTCGAGTCTTCTGTGTTCGACCTATCCGTGTTATACTTATACTGCAATTAACTTAGATCATTTAGCAGTCGGGCTCCTTTGACCCTGTCTGCCAAGGCCAACCAACCTTGGCCAAGTGGAATACAGCATCTCGGCAGTTACTGAGTTAGACGGAGATATATGTACGTACATGTACAGAATGTACCCGATTAAAGATTGCTCCACTTGGCAATCAACTGATACGTTCTGCCTACGACGACAAAGACCCAAACCTTAAAGAGTGACCTAGAAAAGAATCTTTCACAAGATTTATTTGTCAAAGGCTGTCTTTGTTTAATTGTTAAATGTAAGATGAACTGAGGCGGTTTACCAGACTGTAGTATAGGGACTTTATAAGAGTAGGAAGAGATAAAAAGAAGCTGTCTTTTATTGTGAGGCTGAGAAACAGTGGCGATTTTAGTGGCTTCTGATTACGGTCAGTGATATTCTTCTTGTCTTGTTCCAGAGACCATGGGCTCAACTTGATCAAATTCTACTAGGCCTATATTTCTTTTTTAAAAAGTTCTGAGCAAAAGAAATCATCTGTACAAAAGTTTCATAGAATGCATTGAAACGAAATGTGAAACCACAAACAAATATTGTCAGAATAGACGACAACGACCCCCCCCCCCAAAAAAACAAAACAAACAACAACAAAAAAACAAACAAAAAAAACAAACAAACAAAAAACAAACAAACAAACAACAAACCAACCAAAAACAAACAACAAAACAAACAAACAAACAAACCAAAACAAATAAATGAAGTAATATTAATAAAATTAGTAACTAAATTTTATAGATAAATAATAAATAAATAATACATAGCAATATCAATACATAGCAATGAAGATAAAATTAAAATGATCGTAATCAACAATTCTTTTTAAAATACCGGTAATAAAAAGAAAGGAGAAAGCCCATGTACCTGTGTCTCAGTGTTGATCTCCACCTCCGCCTGGCCCCGCCCCATGTGCCACAGGACCAATCGTCTGTCCCGCGCCCCGCCCCCACTGGCCAGCAGGTCACGCCTCCACGGACACCAGCTCAGCGCTATCAGCGAAGGAAAATAAACGAATTATAACATACACACTGTTGTCATCATTATACGTCATGTAGTTTGTCCGTCAATCTCTGGTGATGACCATTGCTTCTGAAGACTAGAACAAGAAGAGAATATTAAAATTTCTTAAGGAGAAATAGAAGATAAATTAAAGATATAAATATTAAGATGACTTAAATTGTGGCTTTATTTTGTTACGTTCAATGAGCAGACTCGAGCAGACAATAGTTCGCAACATTTTGAGCATTAATTTAATAAGCTTCATTTCTTCTAGTGGATATGCCTGCTTGTGGGCTTCTATCTTTTTATACATGATGTGTAAAAAGTAAAGTTGTTCTCGCATCCGATCCGGACATTGGGGATTCGTGAGACAACTTCCTGGGCCTTCGGCATAGTGTGGTAGGGTGGCCAGTTCCTTTCCACGCCGCCTTTACTTCCCCAACTCGAAGTCAAGTACCCATTACTGCTGGGTGGGCAAGCGGGGGCGAAAAAAATCCGTGTCCGAACCGAGGCTCGAACCCGGACTTTCCTCTTCGGAGACGAGCTCACTAACCGCTCCGCCACCGCACCTTCTTACATGATGTGCACGGTACTATTATTACTATAGTATACTATTCTAATTGTACATGGTTCACGCCCCCATCGACACTAGATCATTCAGGAGACAGGCTGAGATGGCTACATGTAGATCTACAACGTCCCAGCAGACAGGCAGAAATGTGAGGTATCGTGGTGAAATCAGGTGTTCGTCAAAATACATGTAATGGAATTGAAGAATCTGGCATTTTTCTGTCCGTTTGGCAATTTTTTAAATTGAAATTTTGCTTTTTGACTCAACACCTTTAAGGTCTTTTAAAAAATACATTTCTGTGTGGATTTTACTGTAAAATGTTGATTAAAAATTTTATGGCACAAAAAATGTAAATTTGCAGTTTCTAAGGACTCTCAAGCTTTGGAAGTCGCCAAATTTTGGCGGCCACTTTCTCGCTAAATTTACCTCTGAAACCAGGTGACACCCACCTCCTTCAATTACAAATATCTCCTCTTCTAATCGTGATAAATGAGAATTTTTTGTCACCGAAAATAAGACAAAAGAACAAGCTTTAGAATGATACCAACAGGGCCGTCGAGAACCAGGTCGGGCCCTAGGGTAGCAATCACCTTCGGGCCCCTCCTCCCCCCTGCCCCACCCACCCTCACCTGCAATTTAATAACCCAACAAATACAATGTACATAGGCATTATTAATCACTTTACTGTAGCCTATCTATTATTACATACCAACATACGTTCTCTCTCTCTCTCTCTCTCTCTCTC
>NW_004797938.1:372584-376727 GCF_000002075.1 Aplysia californica | reverse complement strand
GGGGGGAGAGAAGAGAGACGGTCAGTGGGGATGTTGTTGGTTTTTTGGGGGGAGGGGAGTGGTGCTGTAGCTCAGTGGTTTACGAACAAACAAGACCTGTCCACCGCGGTTCGAATCTGTGAGACGTACCCGAAGAGAATACACAATCATATTGTTAGCTAATTGCTCAGATGTGATGAGTCCAAACTTTTAAAAAATTTAAATAAAAAAATCGTAGTTTATTTATACTGCATGTGCTCAAGAAATATTTTGCTTGAATTCAATGTGTGTGTAAATATTGAGAGAAAAAAAGAGCAAGGAAAGATAATAATATATTATAAACATGGATTGTAAAATTGTGAAGGAAATTTTTTTTTTTTTGAAGGAGAAATTAATTCTCTTCCCAGAAGAGAATGTCGATCTCGTCTTAAATCAAGTGTAGGCCTACTGCTCGCAGATGTATATAATATAATTATACGTTGCTCCCTGGACGTACCTCAAACCTGTCCCTGGGCCTCCACACGGCCATCGCCCTCTTCACCCTCTCGTCCACCGTCGTGATGTAGCCTCGGCGCGCGCCACAGTACACCACGTGACCGCTCCAGCACAGACAGCCCACGTGGGTCCCGCCCACCGACACTGTGGCTTTGATCTTCTGAGACCCGGGGTCCCACAGCTGGATCATTCCCTGTACAAGGAAGAGAAAAAAGATTGGGAAGAGGGGTGGAGGTGGTCATGTTTTGTTGTTGTTGTTATTAGGTGTGATGGTGGTGATGTGTGTGTGTAATGTACCTGAGACAGCCCAACGACAACGCTAGTTTCTATGTTTCTACGTCGTGTGGGTGGCCCAGTGGTTAGGCTACCGGACTCGTAATCGTGAGGTCACCGGTTCGGGGGTTTCCTCACTTCACTCAGGTGGGAATGGGTACCTAGCCAAAGATAGCGAAAGATCTTGTCAGTGTGTTAGTGTATTAGAGCCTATGAATGGCTGCTTGCACTGTATGCTTCCCTGGAAGATGTTGTTGTCTCAGAAAGCTCTCAGGTTTGCTGGGGTAAAAGTAAAGATTGTGAAGCGCACGGAGCTTGCTGTTGAGCGGGGATTTGCGCTATACAAAGGCTATCTATCATTATTATTATTATTATTATTATTATTAATATTATTACCTGAGACAGTCCAACGGCCAAGCTAGTTTCTATATACCTGAGACAGTCCAAAGGCCAGGCTAGTTTCTATATACCTGAGACAGTCCAACGGCCAAACTACCCCCAGCCTCACTCCACTTCACACTAGCCACGTAGCGCGGGCTTCTATCGTCTGCTGCTGCCGACCCTGTTCCTGTCACGTGACTGCTGTCTTGGCGGCCGTGGTGGTCGTCCCGGGCGTCCAGTCGGGCCGTGAGTCGGGTGTGAGGTGACCACACGCACGTGCTACTGCCCAGGGCCGCCGCTATACTGTTGTGGGAACCCCAGTCCAGTCCTCTGGGGAAGGGGAGAGGGGGAGAGAGAGTTAGTTTTAGTAAGGGCCACCTATATTCTCACCCCTGATGAGAATAACTCACCCGTTATTCTCACCCCCACCCCGGTGTGGGCATGTTTCCTCATGTAGATCTAGATATTCCAGGCCAACTACTGATTACCGTTGCCATAGATCGTCTTAATATAAAAAAAATAATCAAATAGCCTTCTTAAAAGTAGGCTATAATTGTGAGTATTGGAAGATCTACGTATCAGATGCGTTCTGCTCTTGACAATTCGTTCTTGCATATTATTATAACGATAGATCTAGATCTAGAGTAACTTGTTATTTATTATTAATTTTTTTACTATTGTTTGCTGGTCATGGTGTGAAATGGCCTTCACCCAGCCTATTAAATAAACAAAACCTGAAACTTATCTGGGTCTGTACAACTTATAAGTTATTCTTGTGTGTATCTGTGTTATAGCACACCTGGGAGGTGAGAATAGCAAGACACAGGGTGACAGGGTGAGAATAGCCACTTCCTTTAGTAAGGTTTTATGGCGCTTGCAACTGCATAAGGCCATATGAGCGCCAGGGGGTGGATGTCAACAGAGAAGTCCAAACGGGGAATCAGGCTTACTCTGCTCACCTCTCTAGCCTCAACAGCACAAAGTCTGCTTAGGCTTCGACTATCAAAGCACCCCGGAAATAGCAGTTCACAAGAGAGTGACCAAAAAATACAAAAAAGTAGAGGGAAAATGACGATAATAAGGATGAGGAAAGAAAAACCAGCAGTTCCCCCTAAGTTGTTCCGGCACAGTATGAGCATGGCATTGATAAATCAGCTCATTTACAATTCTGCTGTGCGCAAGAACATGTTAATATATCCCCTTTGGGAATGGCCTAAAGACACTTCAGTCAGTGGCAGTGCCCATTGGGGGAAGTGGGGGGGGGGAGAAGGGGAGGGCGGAGGGGGGATTTTTTGTTTGTTGATTAAAGAGAAGCACATCGACACAGGGATGGGGAAAAGAAAGAGACCGGCAGTGGCGCCCTCCAACCACTAGTTATTTCGATAGAACTCAGGACCTTTACATTACAAAGCAAGAGACATCCACCTCCCCCCAGAGCGCCTCCCCTGAAACACTTCCCCCAAAACACCCTCACCCCTCTCCTCCATCGATCCCCCTTCCTTCCCCTATCCACATCATTTCCTGCACTAAAAGACAGATTCGGACTGGGTTCTCCCGTGCTGCAAGGAAAGCCCTTGTCCACTTACTTGCAGTAAAAGTTGTCTTGTATACCGGGAAGGGCGAGAACTCTGTCAGGGTCACGTGGTACTTGCCTACAGGAAGTCACCCCTGAGTTATACAAACAGGGTCCAGACTGGTCTGACCTCCTAGTGACCTTTGAGAATGAGAAGTCCGCGCCCTGCCAGTTGTGGTCACGCCTGTGTTTAAAAAAAAGAAAACAAACTAAACAAAAGAACCCCCCCCCCCCCAAAAAAAAAGCAGAAAAAAACAACAAAAGACCCAACCCCTTTTTACATTTCAATAAACGTTTTACGGCACTTGCAAGGTGTTCAGTTTCGTTTACTTTAGTTTAGTTTAACAGCACTTGCGCACTCATATGACCTAATGCAGTTGCGAGCGCCGTAAAACATGTACTGCAGCAAAAAAAAAAAAAAAAGAAAGCCACACAAATAGGTCACATAAGTTCCAAAGATGAGATGTGTTACAAGAGAGTGGGATTCAAGGAAAAGAGGCGTCGGTAGCCTATTGGTAAGGCTACCGGACTCATAATCGCGAGATTGCGGGTTTGGGGGTTCGAGCCTCAGCTCGGTCCGACGTTGTGTTCTTGGGAAATGCACTTTACACTAATTTTCCATTTGGCTCGGTCCTTTCGGAGGTACCGCCTCTTAAATAACATAACAGTGTTGATAGGGGCGTTAAACCTATACCATTGTACCATTTTCACAAAGAAAAGAAAAAAGAGGATGTAATAAAGACTATGGAAGTTTGAGAAGAAAAGAAGAACCCCACTACACCAGAAGGATCAAACCCCACCAGAGCACCCGCCAACCACCCAGCACCAGTACCAAGTAGGAGAGAGCGACAACACAGAGGCACCCGCCAACCACCCAGCACATATTATACCAGGTAGGAGACAGCGGCAACACAGGAGCACCCGCCAACAACCCAGCACCAGTACCAGGTAAGAGAGAGCGACAACACAGGAGCCCCCACCAACCACCCATATCACCAGTACCAGGTATGAGACCACAGCAGCACCCGCCAACCACCAAGCACATGTACCAGGTAGGAGAGAGTGGCAACACAGGAGCCCCCGGGCTGTGTCCAAACGCCTGGTCTAGCTGTCGCCGGTACTGCTTCCAGTCTTCCGTCTGGCCACGTAGACTGCTGGCTGCTGGACCCGCCACTGACCCCTCTTCCTCTCCGTCGTGGTCCGACTGGTCACTGACGGTGTCCGAGGCGCGGCCGTGTCCCCCCAGGGACCTGGTGCAGAACCCGTGGGCAAAGTCAAGGTCGAGCCGGGGTCGGAAGGGAATGAATCTGGAAGATGAAAAAATACAATGTAGGTCAAGTTGGAGAGTATTGAAATGTATGTAATGGTAACGATATAAAAAATAATAGGGGCAACAGTAATAATGATGATGACGTTATAGTTATATTTATAGACCAAAGACC
>NW_004797938.1:370179-372356 GCF_000002075.1 Aplysia californica | reverse complement strand
ACACACACACACACATACACACGCACACACACACACACACACAAACAGAAACAAAAAACACAAACACACCCGCACTAACAGAGACAGACACACACACGTGCACGTGCGCACCCGAGAAGCGTAAGACGATAGAGGAGAGCAAATGGACAAGCCAAAAACTTCAGTTTTAGTAGAGGTTTTAGGGCGCTCTCCACTGCATAAGGTCATATGAGCGCCAAGGGGTGGATGTCAGAAGAGAAGTCCAAACGGGGAATCAGGCTCACTCTGCTCACCTCCCTAGCCTCAACAGTACAAAGTACGAAGTCTGCTTGTACCATCAAGGCACCCCGGAAATAGTGGGTCACAAGAGAGTGACAAACATACAAAACACATGCAATACAAGTAGATTTCTAAAGGAAAATGACGATAGTAAGAAGGAGGAAAGAAAAAGCAGCAGTTCCCCCTATGTTGTTCCGGCACTGTACGAGCATGGCATTGATTACTCAGCCTATTTACAATTCTACTGTGCATAAGAACATGTTAATACCCCCCCCCCCCTTTTTTGGGATTGGCACTTCAGTCAGTAGCACTGCCGTTGGGGGGGGGGGGGGAACAAACAACTAACATACCTGTCTGCTCCAAACGCCATATTATTGTGCAGTCTTCTGTCATGTATTGTGTAAGAATGGACACACAGCGAGGTTGCAACTAGATCTGTAAGTTCATATTCCGAACTTGTACTCTGACTGTGGCATGTCCAAACCTGAGGACCGAAAGAGAGAAAGACAACTGCCGCGTAACTGTAATTATTGTTTTTGTTTTAGTAAGTGTTTTACGGCACTACCAACACAACTAGGTTATATAATAATATGAGAATAGAAAATTAGAAGTGTTATTAGAGTCACAGCATTTCAAGTTCAATTTGATGAAGCAAAGCAGAGGTCATTTGAGACTAATAGTGCACAGACCAGCATCATTACCGAAACCGATCCGATCCAATCCGACCAGATCATGCATTTGACCAACAGGCATCTTTTACTTAGACCCGCTATTCGTAACCTGCAAGGCTTTCCAGCATGCACGGAACCCTGGAAAGGAGAAGCTATCAAACACCTATTGTCCTGATCTCTTCTCCTTTATTGTGTTTGTCATTCTCTCGAAACACCTCTAATCTTCGATTACCTTATAGTGTTGCAAGTGCCGCGAAACTCCTACTAAAACTATACGAACCTCAGAAACAACGGGGATCTCCCGAAAAGGCTCTCAGTGCAAGCTAGTGCGCACCACGAATCTTCTTCATGTCGCATAATAACATTTCGTCTTCCTGCATCAACTGCATGGGCTCATCCGACCCGTGCGATGCAGAATGAGGGAAAATCTTGCCTGTGCACCAGCTAATAGATCTACAGCTAAGGATGCGCCATACTTTTCTTTTTAACGGGAAACCAGACTTCGGAGCAAAGCTCACCCTATCCATCGCTACGCTGAATTAAGCTGTTACCGGTATTATTAAGCAGGTTTTTGATGCAACGTTGTCGTTTGCTCTCTTGTTTGATTTTTGCTTTTCATCACTTTGCAGCAAACTTTGCTTCTTTTTATCATTACAGTAGAGAAGTTTGTGATGAAGTAAAGTAGTTAGTTTTAGTAGGGTTTACGGCACTCGCAACGCATAAGGTCATGTGAGCGCCAAGGGGTGGATGTCAACAGAAAAGTCCTTACAGGGAATCAGACTTACTCTGCTCACCTCTCTAGCTTCGTCAGCACAAAGTCTGCTTCGACTATCAAGGCACCCCGGAAATCGCGGGTGACAAACATACAAAAGAAGTAGAGTAAGAATGATAAGATAATAGTAAGGATTAGCAAAGAAAAAGCAGCAGTTCCCTGTTGTAGATCAGGCACAGTTATGAGCGTGACATTGATGAATCAGCCCATTTACAATTCTACTGTACATGAACGAGAAATGTTCCCCCTTTGGGAATGGCCTAAGGACACTTCAGTCAGTGGCACCGCCTCAAGGGGTAGAAGTAAAGTACACATTCATACCTTTTCCCTCTTTCATCTAAGCTGAACAAGCTTTACAAACAGCATGCATATATTTAGACATAAAGGTTTTGCGTTTGTTTTTTGTTTGTTTAGTATAGGGTTTTACGGCGCTCGCAACTGCATAAGGTCATATGAGCGCGCGGGACACACCTAAT
>NW_004797938.1:367322-368239 GCF_000002075.1 Aplysia californica | reverse complement strand
ATCATCATCATCATCATCATCATCATCATCATCATCATCATCATCATCATCATGCTACCGTCATCTTTGTGGTTTGTTTACACTTTTATGTTTGTTTGTTTTGGTAAGCGTTTTACGGCGCTCTCAACAGTAATACGGGGTGCCCACTACAGACGGGATTGGCCGACTCGGTCTCTTCAAAAACAAACATGTTTGTTTTCAGTTTCACGCGACCGAGTCGGGCGATCGGCCCGATCCAGCTGTAGTGGGCACCCGTATAAAGTTATCCGACCCGACCCGATCGTGTTTGTGGGCACCCCATATAAGGTTTACAAATTCTAGATTCTATAGAAGGATGTGATTCTGTGGAGGTTATTTTTTTGTCGTGTTATCCTTTGGCTGTTCTCGATGGTTTCTTTTTCTTTCTATTTAGGGGGAGAAGATGTTTAGGGCTATTCTTTGAGCTCACACCACCCCGTGTCCCTTAACCCCCGAAGTAGCTCATTAACCCTATCCGTACGTCATGTTTTATTATCGTATCCATACGACATGGGGAACTCTGTGCCACCACTTTCTAAAGAGGAAATTTTCTCGCTAATCCGATCCATATGCTTTGCATATCAGTCTGTTAAAATGTTTTTTTGAGAAATACAAAAAGTTTCAAAGAGATCTTCCTGCTAGAAGTACATTGTATTCTAAAATGTGAGGAATACAACCCCGGGGGTACAAAATAACCACAGGGCGTACGGATAGGGTTAAATGTCAGCCGTCGATTTAGGGACGTCATGGTTAATCATAAGAGCATATAAGGACTCTCACTGGCTTTGTGTTTCTTTTTAATATATATATAAATATTCAGACACCCACCCACAATCGCATGCATCGTCTCATTCACACAAACAAACACACACACAAACACACAAACAAACACACACAAC
>NW_004797938.1:361869-365397 GCF_000002075.1 Aplysia californica | reverse complement strand
TATAATGGTGATCGACCTTTACTAATGGCTTTCTTCAGCTATTGAGAAAATTTTCTGTGCTTTCATCTAAAAGCTTTCTTCAAACGCTGTCTCCCATTCCCTTTTCTCTCTCTCTCTCTCTCTCTCTCTCTCTCTCTCTCTCTCTCTCTCTCTCTCTCTCTCTCCCGCTCTGACACGTAAGTCTCTGCTTCTTCTCACTGTTCGTCGATCCAAGCATTACATGGAATAACATGAAGACGGGGATATGCAAGCACCTCTCTCCTTAAAAACAGACGGGTGCATATGTTATTCTTACTTAAGTGTGTGCACGAGTGAATTTGCATTATTATTGAGTTTTTCAAACACTGGTCTGTCATATTTCTTTTAAATCCCTCTGTCGTTTCTGTTTATTATTTATTTGTTTTGATTTTTTTCTTGACATTTAACGAATGTGATTATGTTAATGTGTGTTTTTCTTTATTCAAACAATAGTAAACAAAGGCAGTGGTGAACAGCTGCTTTTTCTTTCATTATCCTTACTATCGTCATTTTACATTTTTCTTCTGCTTCTTTTGTAAGTTTGTCATTCTCTTGTGAACTGTTATTTCCGGGGTGCCCTGATAGTCGAAGCAGATTGTGCTGTTGAGGCTAGAAAGGTGAGCAGAGTAAGTCTGATTCCCTGTTTGGACTTCTCTGCTGACATCCACCCCTCGGCGCTCATATGACCTCATTATGCCGTTGCGAGCGCCGTAAAACCTTACTTAACAGACAGCTTTAGGAGGAAAGAAATCCTCACTGACTGTTCGATACTTTCTGACTTACGTTTCTTGTGCACCAGGAGGAATAACAGAGGCTAAACTTTCCAGAGGCCGACCATGCCAACGTCCAGCGAAGCTCTTCGCCTGATCCGGAAGTACACGGACTACGTGCCCAGTGGGCCGACCTTATACCGGGGCCCGGTGCCGCTACCTAATGTGGAGATAAAACGCCCTATCACTCTACCCAGTGTGACCATCTGTGACGTCAGAGGTCTGACCTGTTACAACCAGAGTCGGGATGGAGACAGCTGCAGTAGTGACGTCAGAAGGGTGCCGCCCTCTATGTTACAGGGAGCCTCTCACAAGGTAAACCGTATGGTCTGTTTGTGCATTCAGACAGCTAGTTGATAGTTCATTCAGACTTCCAGTTAACGGTACTTTTACACATCCAGTTAATCGTTCATTCAGGCTATCAGTATCAGACAATCGTTCATTCAGACACCCAGTTAATTATTCACTCAGACACCCAGGTAATTGTACATCAATACATCCAGTTAATATTCTTTCAGACACACAGTTAATCGTTCATTAAGACACCCAGTTAATCACACAGTTAATCATTCATTCAGACACACAGATTATCATTCATTCAGACACACAGTTAATCATTCATTCAGACACCTAGGTAATCATTCATTCAGGCTTTCAGTCAATCGTTCATTCGGGCACCTAATTAATCGTTCATTCAGGCCTCCATTTGATGTTTAATTTAGACATCCAGTTAATCGTTAGTTCAGACATCCATTTAATCTCTAATTTAGATATATCCAGTTAATTGTTAGTTCAGACCTCTATTTATTCTTTTATTTAGACATTCAGATAACCATCCATACATCCATTTGTTGGTATTTCATTAACTTCTTGTTAAGTTGATTGTTGGGCAGAGTGGGTTCTTTTTTCATAGTAAGTGCATACGTTGTGCTTTCATTTTCCAAGCATGGCTTTTCTGTTATACTGTTCTAAGACGGGAAGACACAAACGCTCATCTCAGCTTTCGATCCAGTACATTACTTTTTATACTAATACGCATCGAAGACTTTCAGTGTCACTCCGAGACCATTTCATGCCTAGGACACTCTTGTAAATAGGTGTGTGCCTCTGGTACCTTTGTCCTTCAGCATATCAATTTGAACGCCAGAAACTGTCTTCTTTATCTTTATTAATCCATATATTAATTGTTTTATAACACCATTTCCTTTTATTCTGTGTCAGTTTTGTGTAATGTAAGTTTTTAACAACAATAATCTGACAAACATATTTTTGTCTGCGTGCCATCAGAAGCTGCCACCTATCCACGTCCCAGTGGGTAGTACCGGAAGTCACCCCCAGCCCTGCCTAGAGTCTCCAAGTCTCTCGGATGTTAGGACAGGCGAGAGGGAAAAGGGGTAGGTGTGGCGAATTTCTGAAACAGTATCCCGGTTTGGTTTTGACTGGTAGCAACAGAAGGCCGCAGGCAGTGGCGGGGTGTAGTGAAGGGCTAAAGGGCTTGAGCCCCACCCCCAACTATTTCCCTCCGTAAATGAATGTTCCTTCTAAAAAACGAGATAATCAGTTGAAACCTTTAGAACTGTTTCAGAATCTTCCTCCTCCGCCTTTAGTCGCATGCGGTGAACACACACGCTAGCTCGTTTATCCAATCCCTGTAGCAACCGCACAACAATAGTAACCTAACAGCCAATCAAATGTGTTCAGGGCTCAGCAAAGGATGAGCCCATTCCGGCGGTCCTTTTTTAATTAAACTCTACTTGAAAAAAAGTGTTTAAAAAAAAGAACCAAACGAGAGCCCGCGGATACTGTTCTTAGAGGGAGCTCGATCTCTGCTAGTCCAGACAATGGGGAGGAAGTTCTTTACACACTTTCCCCAGAGACCCAGTAACCAAAACACGTCCACGGGCCCACGTTTTAGGAATGCCTTGCTTTCTGCGACCCCACAGCCTAATCCAGTTACTGTTGTATGTTTGCGTTTGCGTGTTTAATTAATTAATTAATTAATTAATTTTGTTGGAAGGTGTTTTACGGCGCTCACAACTGTAAAAGGTCAGATGACCGCGTTTGCGTATGAGTGTGTGAATGAAATATACTCACACATATCTGGAATGTCCCCTGAACCAAGGAAATCTTACCTTTGAACTCTACTTACCCTGATTTCTCAGCCCCACCCACATTTAGAACCACCCACCGCCACTGGCCGCAGGTGGAAAAGGGGTTGTTGTCATAGTTGGAGAGGTTTAGGTTTGGGGTTTTTCAATTTTTTCTGGGGTTTTTTTCCTGGGGATGGGGGGAAAAGGTGGGGTGGGGTGTTTTGATTTGTTTATTTTTTTTCTTGTTGTTGTTGTTGGGTTTTTTTTTAATTGTGAGGAGGTGTCATTTTGTGGCGGAAAGGGGGCGGGGGCCTGTTTGTCGCTTGACAGGATCCTTGCTAGACAAATAAACTGGAAAGAGACATAGACAGAAAAGCTGAGAGAGTGTGAGAGTGTGTGTGAGTGTGTGTGTGTGTGTGTGTGTGTGTGTGTGTGTATGTGTGTGTGTATGCGTGTGCGTGTGTGTGTGTGTGTGTGTGTGTGTGTGTGTGTTTGTGTGTGTGTGTGTCTGCATGTGTTTGCATATAATACGTATGATATGATAAATGTTTGCATACTTTTGAATTCAACATTGCTTTAAGTGCTTAATTGAGTAAGTTAAACGCTCTTTCCTTTCTTTCTCGACTGCAACTGTTACTCCTACCCCCCCC
>NW_004797938.1:359028-361015 GCF_000002075.1 Aplysia californica | reverse complement strand
TTTATTGTTTTTGGATGTCGTAGTTGTCAAAAGAAGGCCAGGCGACTGCAATAACTTTTCTTTCACGGGTCAGAGGGAACCTCTGATGGTTTTACCATCCTGTTTGTTTCAGTAGAAAGGAGCACTTCAACGCAACAATAGTCATTTAGTGTGCAGTTCTATTCTGTTGTTAAGAACTCTCTCTCTCTCTCTCTCTCTCTCTCTCTCTCCTGGCAGATAGATAGATAGATAGATAGATAGATAGATAGATAGATAGATAGATAGATAGATAGATAGATAGATAGATAGATAGATGATTCGGTGACACGGCGTTAAGGTGGATAGTCCATGTGGTGTGTCCTTGAGCTAGACACAATACCCCTAGCTCAAAAAGGGCGCTGTAAAGTGGCGACCAGGGCAGCAATCTGAATGTCCACCTTTCTAAGCCTTCAGGCAGGCTTTTCAACACAAATATTCATTTCGAGGTTGCAATTCGGTAGAAGTTGTTCGGAGTTTAGTTTTAGCACGTTTTAAGAAGACAAATAAGGTCCACTGCTGTTTGATGGGTTGGGGGGGGGATCAAATCGCAAAAGAAAAACAACCAACCAAACACCAGAAGTTATGATTCTTGGCCTTTGCTATGTGCAGTGACCACTGTAGTAATCCTTTGACCTATAATTCCCTCTACGTCCAGGTGTACATTCCTACGACGCCCACCAAGGCCGCCACGTGTGGAGACTGGAGCCCAGGTCAGCACTACAGGGTCACGTGACGCGAGTCACCGGGCCCTTCAGCCTCCCGCCAAACAACAGAGGCAGTGGAGGACGCGACTCCTCCCAGAGGGTGAGAGCTGACGACAGAGCTTGTTGTCAACCTTTGTATGACCATAGCCCCAATTTTTGCCGCCTTTAAAAGAAGCTATACATTTTCGCAGCGCCTTTCTACATGGCGTACTTGTTTATACCGGAACCTCTCGAAAACAACAGAAACCTCCAAAAACCACCCGAAACCACGCGAAAACACCCAAAACCTCCCGAAAATAATTAAAATCCTTACTATACAATTTTTGAAAGCTTATAACCTGTAGAATATTCTGAGGGGGCTCTCTTGGCCTAGAGGTTAAGGTGTTGGAAATTCCTCCCAAAGTGTTTGCCTCCCAATCACTAGGTCCCGGGTTCGAACACGGATAAAGATGGAAAATTTTTTCTCTAAAAAAATGTCTCCTTTCACATCCTTTCCTGCTCTCTAACAATATTCTGTCGTCGGCTTTCGTCTCCACTTTCTGCCCCCACCCCCTCACCTTCTTTGCCCCCTCCTCTGGACTCCTGACTCTTTCTGCAGCCTTTCTACTGCTACTCCTTGGTTCCTTCTTTCTGCTGCTGCTGTCTTTCAGCCACATCCCTGATCTTATGGTCGGAAAGATCTACACCTTGACTTCTCGGACAAGGGCGAAATATCTCGGAGGTCCAGTGTGCAAGCTGCGCACGTTAAAGATCTCTTGGTGGTTCAAAATCGATAAGAGTAGGCTTCAGCCGCCACCCGGGCAAAATTTTAAAATTCCTACCAACTGAAAATGTTAAATGTGTCCCGCGCGTTTATATTATGACCTTATGCAGTTGCGAGCGCCGTAAAAACGTTCCAAAAAATAATACTAAAAAAGTTAGTTAATAACACCTGTCACTTTCAGGGGAATGTCATCTCCAACCAACCAAAGTGCAACAATTAAAACGCATTAATTTACGCCACAGGCACCGATGGGTTTGTGAGTTTTATCCATCAGCGCATTAACACTATCACTCGACTGCCCTACTTTTTTTCTTTTCCTCTCTTGCAATTGGTCTGTCTGCCTACTTTCTATTCCCTGCACTACATTACCATGTTTGGTTTGTTGGTGTGCTTCTCTCTACTTAATCCCCTCGCCTGAGACTGAGATTCTCTCTCGTCTCTCTCGTCTCTCTCGATTCTTTCGTCGTTTTCGTCTCTCTCATCCCCCCTCCCACTCCTCTGA
>NW_004797938.1:354313-356729 GCF_000002075.1 Aplysia californica | reverse complement strand
AGAGAGAGAGAGAGGTGGAGAGAGAGGGGGCAGAGAGAGAGAGGGGGGGAGGGAGAGAGGTTGAGAGATGCCGAGAGAGAGAGAGAGAGAATGGGGAATATAGGGGAGGGGTTAGGGAGAGAGATTCGAGAACATAAGAAGAGAAAGAGAAATCGCATACAAGAGGTCCGAAAACTCAAGAAAACGGACACTTGAAGCAGTTTTGCCTTTGAGCCGTATACTCCTTTCCGCCTAGACTTCAGTTCATTATTGTGGTCAAGACAAGTATTGTCATTTAGTTTCCGTGATCTGTTTCAGCGACTCAACTCCGCTGGCTTCACGAAAGCACAGCCCCGTTCACGAATAGCCCAGAGGTCAGGCTTTCTAAAAGCTGGAATCTTCTGGCTGGACCCGACTCTACTCGGCCATTGGCTGGAGAGATCCAGAAGGCTGCTGAACTCGAAGCCGAGCCCCCAACCAGGAGCAGTTCTGTCCCGCAGTTTTTACATGAGGGCGGTCCAGCTGATGAAGTGAGTAGCAAGAGCTACAACTACAATGGTCAAGAATTAGATTTGCCAACGCAGCAACAGAAGTCTGAATCAGAGGCGCAGACAAGTTCGGGACAGACGAAGACTAAGTTATCATCTTCGTGTAAAGATTTGCCAGAAAATCTGAACGGATTGGAAAATTCACTTTTGCGCGATGGTCCCATTCATCGGGAAAGCCCGAACCTCCTGCGGGAAAACCCGAAACTCCTCCGGGAAGACCCGAGGCAAGACGCGGGGAGATTTCTCCTGGATGACGACATGATCATCATAGAGCACGAGTACTTGGCTGACGTCATACGGGTCGCTCCTCAAACGTCTGGGAAGGAGATTCGACGTCTGCATACGATCAAAGAAGAAGGAGGAGACAGTGGCAACGAAAGGAAACCTGTTCAAAGCACGACGTCTTCCTCCGCGCAGAAGAGTACAAGAAGAAGACTTCGTTCCCAGACGTCTTTTAACAGACTACGCCTGTCCAGACATCCGAAACAACAGGCGGCGCTGAAGAAACCGGTCGTCAAGGCAACGGATATCTCGAAGACACCACGAGGTCGCAAGGTCTTTCGACGTGTTGCTCAGAGCATTCTTGACGACATAGACTGCAATATCATCAACGTCAATGATTTTGTCGACGACGACGACGATATTGGCGATGGAGCGTATACCGATGATGAGGGCGAGGATGATAATGACAATAGAAGCGGCATCGCTTACGGTGATTACAGAAACAGGAACATCTCCATTCTGAGGACGAAGGCAGTGTCTCCACCTAGCATTATGGAGCTGCAGAGGCAGATGGGCGGGTGAGTTCCTGGATCGTGTGTGTGTGTGTGTGTGTGTGTGTGTGTGTGTGTGTGTGTGTGTGTGTGTGTGTGTGTGTGTGAGTGTGTGAGTGTGTGCGTGTGTGCGGTTTGGTTGTTTAAAGTTGCAGTTGTTGTAGTTGCTGCTGTTGTTGTTGTTGTGGTGGTGGTGGTGGTGGTGATGGTGGTGCTGTTTGCATTGTTGTTGTTGTTGTTGTTGTTGTTGTTGTTGTTGTTGTTGTTGTTGTTGATTTTATTGTTTATATGTGTCTTTCTCTTCCGTCTCCTCCGTGCCTCCCTCTCTTTCTTTCTTTCTTTCTTTCCTCCTTTCTTGGAAGGGGGGGGGGGGGAATCAGGAGCAAGAAAGTTGCCCAAAAAGTAATTCAGTGCCCGCACCACCAGCGCCCCCCCCCCCTTTTCCCACATATCATTTACCCATGTTAACATTCTCCCCACCCTCTCTAGCTACACTGGCGTCTGTGGAGAAGCGATTAGGGGCTTCGCTGTCGCACACAGGAGATCTAAGTTCGATTCCCAAGTAGAGAGATAATTCTTAATCGAGTATCTGGGATGTTGATTCTCTCTGAGCCCGGGTTGGCCCTCATAGAAAGGTTTGGAAGCCCGAACTCGTGGCTGATCTAAACTCTGTCGACGGGGGAATAAAGACACCTATATGAAAAAATGTTTGTTTCTTGGTGTTGTCGTTTTTATTCTTACTCACACACACACACACGCACACACACACACTAACCAAAGTCATTTTTTAAGCCTACATCTTTTCATTTGATAAGATCGATGACTCACATGAATAGTTTCAAAATATGGTCTATGACAAGGGCGCTGTGTTAAGCTGACTTCGTTGGTTCCCCTTCCAGGTTTCCCGCCAAGACTCCGCCCCCTTGCCACGCCCACAAGGTTTGACGTTCTAGGGGCCATGGACCGTGAGACTCCTGGGGTCATGGCCTCTGTGAGTGACCAGTCCTTGGGTGAGTGACATCAGCAACACCATTGTTGTCGTGGAGGAAGAGAGGTGTGGGAGAGGGGGAGAGAGAGGGAGAGAGAGAGAGAGAGAGAGAGAGAGAGGTGGAGAGA
>NW_004797938.1:350750-351682 GCF_000002075.1 Aplysia californica | reverse complement strand
ACGTTTTAATGTCCCTGCATACTCGAGCTAACGTTCATCCTTTTGCCTGACCACCCGCCATTGGAACCATCCCCATTCTTATTCTTTTCCCCCCCTTTTTTTTCTTTAAAAAAAATTTTTTTTTTGCTCATTGTTCACCCATCCATGCTGGACAATCACAAAAGCCAGTGAAAATGAAATAGAAGCCACAGGAATGTGGATTTTTGGAGACTGCTGAAAATATCGTGGAAGGAAAAGAAATCAAATTAGGTAGTGCTTGATGAAGCCCACGTGGGACGCTCACTGTTAGAAACAATCAGGAAATGACAAATGCAGTTTTTGGGACATCGGAATAGACATAAAGGTCTTGTACATCTAGCTCTCACTGGCAAAATTGAAGCAAACGAGGCAGGGGTAAGCCCAGATCAACCTACTTAGGGAACCTAAACAAAAGGGTAACGGGGAAAGATCAGGGAAACGTAGCTTTTTTAACAGCATCTCAGCAACTGGATGATGTTCACCCCACCCCCCGCCCCTCTAATCTTTTCACTCAACCATCATAATTCCATCTGTTCACAGCGGAAGCTTGTACATGCCGCTGGATTTTCGAGCTGACCCCAGACTCCGACCCGGATCTGCTCCTGGGGAAGGGGCTGCGCATGCGCGGCAGTCACGTGGGCGTCCGTTACCTTGACGACCAGCTGAGGGACGAGCATCACGCCTACCTCATGTTCTTCGCCTTCTGCAACAGACTGAAGAGCTCGAGGGTTCAGAAGAAGAGAAAAGCTGTGAGCAGGGCGTGAACTTTCGTGGATTTTTGCGGCTGGCTTTCAAAGTCCTCACCACTGATTCTGTCACTGCGTTTAATCTTTATCGATACTTTTTATTTAATTTTTGTTATTGTGGGGGTTTTTTTTAAACATTTATTTAAATTGTTTTGTTTTTTGATTTTT
>NW_004797938.1:346842-348004 GCF_000002075.1 Aplysia californica | reverse complement strand
GTGTGTGTGTGTGTGTGTGTGTGTGTGTGTGTGTGTGCAGTAAAGTCCCAACCCTGCTCGTGTCGTAACTGCCGATCAAAGAGGGTGCGTGCACGTAGAGATAATAATACAGAAGTAAAGAGAAAGGAAAGAGTAAAAAACCTGATAAGCAACCCTCTACATAACAAACAAAATACAGTACCGCAGAGACGTTCAAAGGATAACTCGATCAAAGGATAGTGTCCTGATACAAACTGTCACCCTTTTTCGTCGACGTGAATCATCTCTAACTTGCTCTGTCACTGTCGCAGCTCTTCGTTCTTCACAAAAACTGCGCTGCAAAGCTTACCCGGGGGCTCTCAAATCGTTGCTTGGTGGTCCAACATCGGTTGGAGTAAGAGTAGGATTCGGCCGCCGCCCGGGAAAAATTCCAAATTTCCTATCACCTGAAAATGTTTAATGTGCCCCGTGCCCTCATATGACCTTTTGCAGTTGCGAGCGCCGTAAAACACTTACCTAACAAAAATAAAAGGAGCTTACCCACCATGGGCGCCCAAATGAAAGGCAAATCACCAGTCTAGCTGAGATCGAGCATTTGTGACACCTCCCCCCTTCCCCCTTTTTCCCCTCCCCATCCCCAAACCCTATACAAATGCATACACTTGTTGTCCTTTAACTTGGCTCCATATTTGAGTCAAATCGCTACCTCAGATCTACAAAGTTCTATCTGACACCTTTGACCGTTTTTAGTTACTATAACTTTAAGACCATTTGGGTCAGAAAGATAGATCAATGCTCTACCTGCTTCTCTCTCAAAACCATAAGAATATTCGGGGTCGTTATAAAGATATTCAAAGAATTGCATTCGAAAAAAAACAACCCTGTTATGATAATATTTTTGAGGAACTAACAAAATCTGACTTCAGTTTTTTTCAAAACTAGACATTGAGAAGATAGAACTTTGAAATTTTGAGGTAGCCAAATAATGAGCCACATGGTGAATTGGCTTTAGTTCAGAACACACGCTCAAGGATCATGTTATAATACAACCCAATTCTCTTGTCGGAAAACCTGATTGCACATTTTTATTCGTACACCCAATTACAAGTCTCTTTTTCTTTATAGTCGCCTAGGGTCTGTCTGAATTAATTTCAAATGTGCTACCTTCAACATCTCCCCCCCC
>NW_004797938.1:344285-345846 GCF_000002075.1 Aplysia californica | reverse complement strand
TTCTCTCTCTCTCTCTCGCTCTCTCTCCTTTCTCGCTCTCCCCTCTCCCTCTCTCTACCAAACGCTCATACACCAGGCCCTTTCTTTATATACACTTTTTGCCAATGAACTGTCGAATCATGGCACAGAGAGTTTAACTTTCGGGGCGTCTAAATTGCTGGTCAAGTTGTGGAAATTTTTTGGTTATTATTCTCAAGGACGCCCCTGGATAGACGAATGCCTCTGATGTCAGCACGTGATAAATGTGCCAAATTTTAGGTAATTTTTCTTGGCTTTTATGCTCTTTAGAGTACTGAGCCCTGATGACAATTTTCTCATAATCTACCCACGCCCCCCGCCTCCAGCCAGCCCTTTGGAAGCTCCCCTACCCCAAACCTCAGAATTCCAGTTGTCCTGCCCAAACCAAAACGACTTCGTGGCGTGGCGTGCCGTGGCAAGGCGTGGTGTCGCGTGGCGTGGTGTCGCGTGGCGTGGCGTGGGGTGGTGTGTCGTGGCGTGCCGTGGCGTGCCGTAGCATGGAGTGGTGTCACGTGATGTGGTGTGGTGTGGCGTGGCGTGGCGTGGCGTGGCATGGAGTGATGTCACGTGACGTGGTGTAGCGTGGCGTGGCGTGGTGTGGTGTGGCCCTATCAACACTGTAAAGTACATATTTCAAAGTGAGATCTCAGAATGTTACATCCATTCCAAGCCGGACCGGGGCGAATCGCTACCCTAGAATTGCAAAGTTCTATCTTCTCGTAATTTGGAGAAATTTTATTTTGACGGTAAAGATTTTGAGTTTCACAATATGTCAAGCTTTTTTAAAATGCAATTCTTTGAGTACTTCAAGGTCTTAGTAACTTAAAACGGCAAATAATTAGAGCTGAGCGACGAATCGATTCCGGAACCGCTTTCCTCGATTAATGCTAAGGAAGAAAAGTATGGTCTCCTTTTTATGAAAACCAAAGGATCTTTTTTTTGGAAAGAATTTACTTTAATTGAAAAATAAAAGTTGATACTTTGTAGTGTTCCGAAATCAAGGTTATCCTAAATCCTGAAGATGCTCGGAGCCAACCAGGTAACCACCGGAAGAAATTATATCATTAGAAAGTGATTAACTGGGTTCGGAGTCGATTCCTACGATTCCTAGCTTTCAACAATCGGGAACCTAGCCGCTCAGCACTACCCATAATGTCAGATAGAACTTTGCTATTCTGAGGTAGCGAAGAGTGCAGTTCGTGGTGCAGAACGAGTTAACCAGGAAACCCATGGTGCAAATGGAAATCATCATAAATAGCTAAATCTATATTATTTTTACGTACAAACATACCAAATCACACAAATATACAAACAAAATATACTTTCATTTTGGTAAATGTTTTACGGCGCTCGCAACTGCATAAGGTCATATCAGAGCGCAAAGAATACAAAACATCAGACCACTCCAGATATTTTGTAATGTTTTTTACAAACACGCCTTTGATGGACTGATGGTCGCCACTGCACTGTGCTAGGCAGCGCCTTGTTTTGGAAGCGAGAGCTATCGTGTCTTGCTCAAGGTCATACCCCTGTAGCCCCCCCC
>NW_004797938.1:341926-343229 GCF_000002075.1 Aplysia californica | reverse complement strand
GTTGTTGTGTGTCCTTGCAATCTTCCATTATTTATTTAGTCTCCCTCAAGTAGGACAAAAAGTCAGCCCCCTCCCCCACATCCTAACCTCTCTTTCCCTCCCCCCCACCTACCACTCCCCCCGTGTATTCAGTTTATCACGGACCTCACACTCTCTTATCACCAATTCTCTCCGTCGACAAGCGTACAGTGCAGGGAGGGACTATTCGATATCGGTACTCGATACTTTTGAGTAGGCCACAGTTGAAGGGGCAAGTGATTATAATATGGGACATATCCATTTTTAGAGGAAAAGAAAAAATTAGGGTACAGCCCCAGTTGAACATCCCTTTGAAATCAATCAAGCGAAAAAAATACAATTAAGGCAGTCACAAGTTGTCTTTAAAAGAAAACAAAAAACAAAAAAAACAAATCGCCCACCAGCTGTCCAGTAGTACTAAACCCAAACTTTTTTAAAATTTGTTTTATTTCATGGTTTTTTTCTTAATCAGTGATAAAGGTCTAAACTAGTCTAGGTCGTATATCCTCAAGAAAATATTTTTTCAAAATTTTCAAATTCTAGATGTTGAGAAAAAAATCTGCGTAATGCAGGTGCAAGTTTTAAGAAGAATTTAGCGTGGGTTTTTTTGGGGGGTTTTTTTTGTGTGTTTTCCTCTCTGTCTCCCGAAAACTTTTTTTTTCGTTTAGGGTTTAGAATATTTAAAGAGCTTCAAGATTTTTACTTCACCCTGTAAACCCAAAGATGTAGATTATAATAATATTTTAATGCCAATGACGGCATCAGAATAATAATATGTACTAACGAGTTGGGCCCACTTTCGTTGAAAGGAATGGTCGGTGCTTTAACATCAACTGAAAGTCATTGGCCTACTATATTTACACTCTACTGGAATGGAGCAATAAATCCTGCGAGATGCAAAAAATTAGAAGGTTTGGAAAACATAATAGTGATGTATAGATTGATTCTCTATTCCGCTTTCGTGGATGTACCCTCCAGAATTTCAAAGGTATGGAAACAGTGCGCACGGCTATTGAACGGAAACCTCACTTGTTTACAATGGCGTCTTGGAAGACGGACTTTCCCAAGATTAGATCTAAACGAAACTAATGAAAAACAAAATTAAATTACAGTGACTTCGTAAAATTCGAAAGTTAAGTGGTTCGCCGGGGCGAAGGCTGACTTGTTTGACAGGGTAATCAAAGTGAAATGGGACCAGATATGGCCTGTAGATATCACACAAGAATCGTACTCGAGGCGGCGACTCTGAGTTGTGGATGAAAACAAATCTGGAATTCATATTGTG
>NW_004797938.1:339793-341613 GCF_000002075.1 Aplysia californica | reverse complement strand
GGTAAAAAGTCGAGGGGAAAAAACAAGCACTTGCAGCACTCAACAGATTATTAGGAGTTAGTTCCCCTCACATTTGTGAGGTAGACTCGACCAGTGTTAGTTAGCTTACATAATTAGGGCTTATGATTGCTTATAACTGTGGCCCCAAAGAGGTCAACAGGGTATATGTGGCAATGAAACAGTTTTGACTGCTATGCACATGTTCCCTTCAACTCTATTGGTAGACTCTTCCAGCCTCACTTTAAGCTTACTTAATCCAAGCTTGCGACTGCTTATGGAGTGGCCGGAGAGGGGGTGAGCAGGCTATTTCTGTGGCCGTGAAACCGTTTTGAATGTTAGGCATACTGTTCATTGTTGATTATGAACGTATTTTTACATTTAATTTATGAGGTTTACGTTTATGGGTGAATTTGACACCCATCGACAGTTAGAAAAACAAACGAAGAAGTCTTGGTTGAAGAAAATTGCAGAAGACAGCGTACGACGAATATACGAAAGGGACAGACAAATTTGCTCGGACACACAAGGCGGAAAGAAGTTGCGGAGAATATTGTAACAACAGGCAAGTTTGATGGAAAGAGAGGCAGAGGCAGACAGAGGGAAAAGATACTGTATAAGATGACAACATGGCTAGGAGCAGCAAGAACAACAGACACCTGTGCTGCAACGCAAGACAGAGTGAAGTGGAGGTTCATGATCGCCAACGCCAGTCGGCCAGTCGGCCAGTCGGCCAGTCGGCAAGGCACCGGATGATGATGATATTTACAAAAGTTGGAGTTTCACAGACTTTTCCAAAAGAACTACTGTCCAAGAAGCGAAACAAAACATTTTTTATTCGCGCTTATAAGTAATGGCATCTATGGACACCTTTTCAAGATAGAGAACGGGGGCTCTCGTGGCCTAGAGGAGTGTTCGCCTCTCATGCAATAGGTCCCGGGTTCGAATCCGGATAACGGCGGAAATGTTTCTTCTCTAAAAAAATAAGTTGTCTGTTTTCCCCACAGAATTCTACACTTAGAATTCTGTGGTTCCCCCCCCCCCTTCCTGCTCTCTAACGATGTTTGTCGTCGGTTTTCGTCTTTACTTTCTGCCCCCACCCTTCACCTCCTTTGCCCCATCCTCTGGGCTCCTGACTCTTTCTGCTGCATTTCTATTGCTACTCCTTGGCTCCTTCTTACCGCTGTCTTTCAACCACACCTCTGACCTTATGGAAGGAAAGGTCTACACCTAGCCTTCTCGGACCAGGGTGAAAAATCTCGGAGGTCCCATGTACAAGTTGCGCTATTTAAAGATCCCTCGGTGGTCCAAAATCGATAAGAGTAGTAGGCTTCGGCCGCCACCCGGGCAAAATTCAAAATTTGCTACCAACTGAAAATGTTTAATGTGTCCCACGCGCTCTGAAAATATTATATGACTTTATGCAGTTTATCCCCCCTTTGGGAGTGGCCTAAGACACTTCAGTCAGTGGCACTGCCTTGGTTGGTTTGGGGGGGGGGGGGAGGACGTCAAAGTACACCAATGCAATAAAAGGTTAAAAGCGTCTAAGCCTATACAGAGACCGTCTAGGTCTAAGCAGCTTCGTGCATGACGTCACAGGACACCATGTAACGACACAAGGAAATTATACCTGGAATGTGGGCTTATAGTAGGTCAAGTGTGTTCAGAGTGGATGGCAGAAACAGACGTAATATTTATCTCTTTAGAGATAGAGAGAGAGAGAGAGAGAGAGAGAGAGAGAGAAAGAGAGAGAGAGAGAGAACGAAAAGGGAGAGAGGGGGAGAGAGAATGGAGAGTGAGAGAGAGAGAGAGAGAGAGAGAGA
>NW_004797938.1:337868-339206 GCF_000002075.1 Aplysia californica | reverse complement strand
TGTGTGTGTGTGTGCATATGTGCGTGCGTGTGTGTGTGTATGTTTGTGCGTGAATGACGTGAGTGCGTATGTGTGTTGCCACCGCACTGTGACTGTGGTGTTGTACGGTACTGACACCAACACTTATATAATCTACTGAAACTTTGCCTCAGACATTGTCGCGATCTCAGACCTTAGAGGATTTTGACGTGAGTTTGCAATCTGTAATTTGTTGGTTTTATCTATTTCGTCATTTGATTTTTAAACTTTCGCTCTGTTTTGGGTTGGGGTTTTTTTCTTTCTTTTTCTTTTTCTTTTTGTTGTTTTTGTTGTGGGTTTTTTCGCGAACTATGCTATGAATTTTTTGCTCCGTTCCCTGTATGTTTCTCTCTCGTAACACCTCTTATCTTCGGCACTTTTATTTTTTATTTATGTTATAGATACTAAGTGCCACAAAATTCTCATTAAAACTAAAAATGCATCTCTTTGTCATTTTGCGCCCCCCCCAACAAACAAACAAAACAAACAAACGACATGTTCCATAAAATATACCGCTGATAACGGCACCCATATTAATTTCGCATTTGTTTGGCACCATAAAATTTAGAAGTTGAAGTAGGAAGTGATCTTACTTTTGTTGTTAAAAGTATAAGGACAGATTATTATTCGAAAAGGACAACGTCCGGATAGTGAAATCTTTTCGTGAACGCTCAATTAGTCGCTTTTAAGGACAAGCGGACGAACCCAGATTTCGAGGGTTTCCAGAAATTTTGACCTACTCCAAAAGTGGGCATTGTTCTACCTATCTATAGGAGAAGTTTGGTTTCATTAGTAGGTATATTTGTTTGGTTATCGAGAAAACTCTACTTGTCTTTTAAAGAAACTGAATAAGGGGCAAAAAACTTTACCTTCGATTTTCTCAAAACTGCATTTTTCGGGATAGCTCCCTTGTGCTTAAAAGCGACCATGTATCTCTATACTATAAGTAGACCACACCAGATCTGTGGTGTAGCGGTTTAGAAGTTCCCTGTCGCTCGCAGTAGGCATGAGTTCGTTTCCTGTGAGTGGGGAACGTTTATCGGGTAGGCTGTGTTTTGTTTTGTTTTTCTGCTGGGACGACGTGATGTATCCCTCTCATCTCAAGTTGACCTTGACAGGCACAGTCGAAGCCCACCTCCTTTTTAATTATTTTAAATTGTTTCAATGGGGGAGTAAAAGCCCCTACATTTAAAAAAAAAGTAGACCACATAATAATATCAGAGTTTGAGATAATAATATTATCTAGATTCTATAAGCGCTTTAAAAACACCGCACGCTGTTCTCTAACCTACGTAATACTATGTCAACATGCCCCCCCCC
>NW_004797938.1:335159-336639 GCF_000002075.1 Aplysia californica | reverse complement strand
GGGGGAGAAGGCATGGGTTCTAAACGTAAACATCCGTCAAGCAGTCACGAATCACCTTAAATGCATTTATTTTTATATCTCTTTTTTTTTTAAAGTATGAATGTTGTGTGGGTGATAACAATGTTCTTTTTTCGTTTGGAGAAACGCTTCGAAGAAAATGTAAGTACAGGTCAAGAAAAATGATATTTCTGTTTCCAGTCTCCCTCCATTTGTCGAAGGTCCCAATTAGCACTCCCGTGGTCGGGAGGTTACAGTGTTCGCCTCTGGAGCAATAGGCTCTGGGTTCGAATCCGGACAGCGATGGAACATTTTCTTTTCTAAAAATTATGTTCTCTTGTGATCTCATTTCTCGCTCTCTGGCAATGTTCTGTCGTCAGCTTTCGTCTCCGCTTTCCGCCCCCATCCCCTCACGGCCTCCTTTGCGACCCCCCCCCCCCCTCTGGGCCTCTTACTCTTTCCACAGCCTTCTGCTGTTACCCCTTGGCTCCCTACAACAGTCTTTCAGCCACACCTATGATCTTATGTTAGGAAAGATCTACACCTAGCCTTCTCGGATAAGGGCGGAAAATCTTGGAGGTCCTGTGTGCAAGTTACTTACATTAAAGATCCCTTAGTAGTCCAAAATCGATAAAAGCAGACTTTAGCTGCCATCCGGGCAAAATTCAAAATTTCCTACCAACTGAAAATGTTTAATGTGTCCCGCGTGCTCATATTATTCTTATGCAGTCTCGAGCGCCGTAAAGCCCTCCCCTTAATTCTATCCTTATTCTATATATCTTTGTTAATGCATTATCGATACTAATTGCCGCAAAAGTATCTGCTGCAAAATGGATGTAATTTTCATCTTTTCAAACATGTCTTGCCGCAAAATGATATAATTTTTACTTTGTTTGTTTATTATTTGTTTGTTTATTTGTTTTTGTTTGTTTGTATGAGTTTGGGTTTTTTGTTTATTTGTTTTGTTCTGTTTTGTGTTTGTTACTCTCTTGTTTTTCAGCATGTTCATGACCTTATGGTGCTGCAAGAGCAGTAAAACTCTTACGAAAACTAAAACTGGTTTACAAAGACTGCGGCCGATAACATTGACGTGGAGGAGATTATTCCGAGATAAAGTAAACGTTCTGAATAGCGCCAGCCCAGACCCTTATCTACCTCTTGCAGAGAGGGGGGAGGAGAGGACGTATAGAGCAGGGCTTAACGTAGGATGGAAGTGCAGCTACGGAGGGAAAACGTCAGACACGTTAGAATGCGAGTTGTGGTGTATAATAATAATTAATAATTGCATTTATATAGCGCATATCCATGCTCAAGAGCATGCTCTATGCGCTTTACAAGTATTATTACCCCAGCCACAGAATTCTACACTTACTGTGACCCCAGCAGACCCTCTGAGAAAACTCAGAAACATTATCGGCTTCCGAGGAAGCATACAGTGCAAGCTGCGGATTTCACGCGCTCAAACACTATCAAACTGACAAGA
>NW_004797938.1:330392-334873 GCF_000002075.1 Aplysia californica | reverse complement strand
CCCCCCCAAAAAAAAAGAAGAAAACCCAGATCCCCACCCCTAAACAAAACAAAAACGAAAAAACCAACATACGTATCCAAACCTCAATGTACACAACAGTTTTCTCATTTCAATGACTCTGCTCTTTTTTGTCATATAAATGTGTAGTATGCTTGCAAAGAACATTCCTTGCCTACATATTGTCATGCACTACCAGTAGCTTATACCAATATCAAGCTTTTGCATATATATTGTAGATGATAAGTGAAAGATGGATGATGTTGTCCACATTCCCCCATTGCTAAGATATTTAAAGACGTTCGACCAATGTTTAGAAAAGGCTTGCAGAATTGAAAGCGCACCCGCCCTATTGTGTCTCACCCCTTCACTCCCCATAATTCAAAACCAAACAAAAAGTTGCGTGTGTGTATGTGTGTATGTGTGTGTGTGTGTGTGTGTGTGTGTGTGTGTGTGTGTGTGTGTGTGTGTGTTTGTGTGTGTATCGTCAAATAGTTTGAACAAAGTCTTGACACTCTAGTGCCCATGTCTTGTATATAAACCTCTCACTCTGCATGTGAGCCTTGGTGCTCTACAACATCATTTTTTTAAAACACGTTGACCATAAAAGACGAGAGGAAAAAAATATTACCCGAGGTAGGTAAAGTGCGTTCTTATGTTCATGCTTTTCTTTTTGTAATACATGTGATAACATGTGCCATCTTTGAGAATACCTTAGCCCTCTTCCATTTCTAAAAAAAAATAATTATCAAAGCCTTTTCCAGATTTTCTTATAAATCTTTCTTTGCGTGTCTATGAAATTATCTGATTACAAGCAAACGTTAGTAGCGTACAAAAAAGTGATATTCGTCATTGTTTAAGAGGTCACTTCCTCTGGTGCCACTGTTCATCAACATACATTCAAATTAAGAATTGTAGATGGTGAGCCAAGAATGTATCATTGATCGTCGGTGGCCTATTGGTTCGGCTCTCGGACTTGCAACCGTAAGGACGTGAGTTCGAATCCCGTTAGGGGCCCGGCGTTGTGTTCTTGGGAAGGGCACTTTACTGACTGAACACGAATTTTCCTTTCTTTATCCAGGGGGAAATGGGTACTCGGCTATAGACAGCGAAAGATCGTATCAGTTTGTTAGTGTTTGAGTGCCTGTAATCCACAGCTTGCACTAATTGCTTCTCGGGAAGCCGAGAATATTTTTGAGTGTTCTAGCATTTGTTGAGGTAATCAAGGTTATAAAGTAAAGTACATACAGAGCATGTTGTAGACCGTGAATGTGCGCTATATAAATACAATAATTATTATTACCCGATACGTAATTAAGATATCCAGGGATGTCATTCTGTCATTCTGACCTATACGGACAGAACACATAAATTCAGAGCATAATATCATACAATGTAGACTATTTTGTCGAAAGGTTCACATTAATTTTTCCTCTCAGGCCTCTTTTCCCTAAAACTGTCTGGAAACCTTCATTTGGGCCACAATCAAATGCTTCGGGATATATTTATTTTAAGAATTACATATAGACATCTAAATTTCTTTGAAAGATACTTTTGACCTACTGATTGAAGAAGATATGATATACTGAGAGAAGACATGATCGATAGTGCTATGCGGGTGGCTGGAGGGCGCCACTGGTGGAAGGAACTCCCTCTTTACTTGTCCTCTGAGAGTGTTGATAGGGGCTTTAACCCAATACCGTTTCACCATTTTTCTGTTGTTTCTGTCGGTCTGTATTACTTTTTCCCAGCACTAAATGATAACTTTTGTGTTGATGTGCTTCTTTACTTAAAGGATAGTGCTACAACCTTTTAGATACCATTCTTGCAGTTCTGATCTCAGAGTATTCTGCTTTGTCCACTAAGCCAGTCTAGTATGCAATATACCAGACATTCATCATCATCATCCAGTGCCAAATCTGCTACAGACATCGGCGATCATGGTTTTCTATTTATTCCGTTGCTCGGATGCTCTGAAAAAAAGCTACGATTCCCTAGTGTGTTAAGTGGGCAGATATACATGAGTTTGTCCATTGCCATCAAATTCGTATTTCTATAAAAATCACATAGGCGGCTTTTAAAGAAAGTTCTGATTTGTTCTAATGATAGGGCCTATAATATTATAATTCCATAGAAACGAATGTCCTGATTAACTGTTCTAACGATAGGGCCTATATATATTATTATTGCACAGAAACAAATGTTTTGATTTGTTCTAATGATAGGACCCATGTTATTATTCCACACAAAGGAATGTTCTGATTTGTTCTATTGATTGGGCCCATATTATTTCTACTGATGAGCCTATATTATTATTGCACAGAAACGAATGTTTCGATTTGTTCTAATGATGGGGCCTATATTATCATTCCACAGAAAAATGGCACCAGTCCGCTACCCTGACCTAATTGCCAAGAAAAGGGATGGCCAGGAACTCAGTGACGAGGAAATCCAAATGTTTGTTCAGGGTGTTGCCAAGGAGGACATGGGGGACTCACAAATTGGCAAGTTCAAGCAGAAGTTATATCATTTTTAGGTCAAAGATTGTACTCTACAATTATTTCAATTATTCTCTTTCGGCTCTCTCATAGAGAACAGTAGAAAAAAAGATGTTTCTAAATCCTCAAAAGTGCCAGTGATGACGACTATAATATCAGTGCGTGTGGATACTATTTTGGGGAGCACCGTATACTGTATACAAAAAGTAAGGACGAAGATAGGAGTTCCACCCGGGGGGGGGGGGGGGGGGGGGGGGGGGGGGGGGGGGGGGTGAGTCACTAAACTTTTCTTTTTTTTTAAAATTCAAAATGGCCCGGATAACGAAGAGAATACCGAGTGCGGCCTTATAACTGTAAATTTTGTTCACTACAACACACTAATGTGTTTAAGGAAAAAATGTATCGTATTAAAAGGGTGCAAGAGTAAACGGTGAAAATGGTATAGGCTTTACGCCCCAGCCAACACTATTCTATTAGGTTATTAAATTTGAGTGAGTTTAACGTCCTTCTCCGAAAAAAACCGAGGCAAATGGTAAATTCGCGCAAATTGCCTTTCCCGAGGACATAGCGTCGCAATTATGGGTCTGGTTACTTAACGGTCACTGCACTACCGAAGTCCTTGGTGCAAGAGTGTGATACATTAGCTAGAAGTTACGAAGTCTATAAAAGGACGTGCAGTTTTCACAGTTAGAGTTCAATTAATAGGCTACGTACTTTAATTTGATCACCAGGTGGAAAGAAAATAGGGGAAAAGGGAGGACAGAATGGCAAATGGCAAAAAAGGCGAACCTACAGAAAAACGTTTCCCCCAAGGTTTAATGCCCCTTGCAACGCTGTGAAATTGGTAAAATGGTATAGGTTTAACGCCCCTGTCAACACTATTAGGTGATTTAAGAGGTGGGACCTCCGAGTGCAACGTCCATCGCTGAAAAAACCGTGAGCCAAAGGGTAAATTCGGGCAAATTGCCTTTCCCGAGGACATAACGTCATGTTTATGGGTCCGCTTGCCTAACCACTGCGCTACCAAAGTCATCGGTGCAAGAGTGTGATACATTAGTTAGAAGTTACGAAGTCTATAAAAGGACGTGCAGTTTTCACAGTTAGAGTTCAATGAATAGGCTACGTACTTTAATTTGATCACCATGTCCTGAGGGTGTTACGAACACATTTTCCAAGGGTTTTTTATTTGTTGTTTTTGTTGCTGCTATTTTGTTTTATTCGTTGTGGTTTTGTTTTATTCGTTGTTGTTTTTCCCGCATTGTGGCATGGCGACGAACCAGATTAGCTGTTCATCGCGGGCCGAATTCTTAACGGGGCGTTCTGAACTTGGGTTGTTTCGGGGAGTTTGAAGGCTCTCCAGCATCCATTTGGATCGGCCCTATCGGAAATGGACGGATGAGCGTTAAATTAAGGAGAGGGGGACTCTCGTGGCCTACAGGTTAAGGTCTTCGCCTCTCATTCTATAGGTCCCGTCTTCGAATCCAGATACCGACGGAAAATTTTCTTCTCTAAGATTTTCTCCTTCCACATCCTTTCCCGTTCTCTAACAATGTTCTGTCGTCTGCTTTCGTCTCCACTTTCTGTCCCCACCCCTTCCCCTCCTTTGCCCCCTCATCTGGGCTCCTGACTCTTTCTGCTTCTTCTTGGCTCCTTCATACTGCTGTCTTTCAGCCACACCCCTGATCGTATGGTAGGTAAGATCTAGACCTAGTCTTGTCGGACAAGGGCGAAAAATCTCGGACGTCCTGTGTGAAAGTTGTGCATGTTTAAGATCCCTCGGTGGTCGATTCAGTTCGCTTTTTCTTTCTTTAAAAATGATAGAGAGTAGAATAAAGAAAATACGGGAGAAGGGAGGACAGAATGGCAAATGGCAAAAAGGTGAACCTTCAGAAAAGCATTTTTCCACAGGTTTAATAAGATAAGATATCCTGGCAATTTGGTTTGGTGTTTCACCACGTGTACACACACACACACACACACACACAC
>NW_004797938.1:326815-328784 GCF_000002075.1 Aplysia californica | reverse complement strand
CCTCCCTCCTCCTCCTTTTTCTCATCGTCCTCCTCTCCTCCCTCCTCCTCCTTTTCCTCCTCCTCCTTTTCCTCATCCTCCTCCTCCTCCTCCCCCTCCTCCTCCCCCCTCCCCCTTCTCCTCTTCCTCCTCTCTCTCTCCACACAGGAGCCATGCTCATGGCCATATTCCTCCGAGGAATGTCCACCCGCGAGGTCACGACCTTGACCCAAGAGATGGTGAACTCTGGCGAGTGCCTCACGTGGCCTGAGGAATGGAAGGACATCCTGGTAGACAAGCACAGCACAGGGGGAGTGGGGGACAAGATCAGCCTGGTGCTTATGCCTGCCCTGGCGGCTGTCGGGATGAAGGTAGGGGCGATGATGATGATGATGATGATGATGATAATGATGATGATGATGATGATGATGATGATGATGATGATGATGATGATGATGATTTTATTTTTTGTATCGTGTTCTTGACAAAGCCCTTTACAGGGTGAAACGTTGAACCTTTATTAAAACTGAAAAATCTACAAAGTCTTAACCCTTTTTTATTCCCTGCTACTTACAATGATGATGGTGATTATGATAAATATTGCTACTTCCTTACTTTATTTACTTTTTCTCCCTCTTGTATCGTTAGATGTCGAGGGGAGAGGCAGTCCTAACTTCTAACTGGGGAAAATGACAGTCTACGTGTTTCTTGTCAGCAAGATTAAGACTTGATGAAGCGACCTCCAGCTTAAAGTTTTTGCAGGCCTTTTGTTTTTCGCCATTCCTTGAACTGGGCTAGCTCTCATTTCCTGATGGCCGGATTTTAGGTGTACTTGTTTGTAAATAACCGACGGAGACGAAGCAAAGATCGTACATAACAAGTTAGTTCACTCAACCAAAAATGTGTCCACAGAAGTCCGCGCATTGCTTCAGATGGCGCTATAGTCTTTGTTTTGATGCTCTCTTTCGTTTCTCCAGAAGAAGAATGGGAATAGCACAATTTTTTAGTTTCACTTTTATTGTTTTTCACACAAGGAGGGTAACTCTGATCACAAAGTCCGCACTTTTTCGAAGAGAGCGCCACCGAATTTTGAAGACACTTTTTTTAATTGGCTCGAAGAGAAAAGTGAACTATCTTGTTATACACGATCTTTGGTCGAGATCCCGTTTGAGAAATTTTCTAGAACGAGAAAAACCAGTCAGCCAAGGAGGGGGTGTTATTTTGAACTTACTGTGTCTGATTGTTTGGTTCGGTTGTCAGCTGCTCTGGTATATCCAACGACCCTACTGTCCGTTTGTTTTAGTGAGTGAGGTTTTACGGCGCTCGCAACTGCGTAAGGTCGTATGAGCGCCAAGGGGTGGATGTCAACGGAGAAGTCCAAACCAGGAATCGGGCTTACTCTGCTCACCTCTCTCTAGCTTCAACAGCACAAAGTCTGCTTCGACTATCAAGGCACCCCGGAAATAGCAGTTCGCAAGAGAGTGACAAACATACAGAAGAAGTAGAGGGAAAATGACGATAGTAAGGATGAGGAAAGAAAAAACAGCAGCTCCCCCTGTGTTGTTCCAGCATAGTATGAGCATGACATTGGTTTATAAATCAGCCCATTTACAATTCTACTGTGCATAAGAACATGTTAATATCCCCCCTTTGGGAATGGTCTAAAGACAACTTCAGTCAGTAGCACTGCCCTGGGTGGGGGTGGGGGGGGCACCCGTACTGTCCATGACTTGACTTTATTCAAATCTCAGTTACTTTGATAAAGGGACGTTAAACTCATACGCTTATACTTACACGTAAAGTTACCTGGATCACGAGTACCGTACATAAACCAGGAATCCAGTTTTGAAGAATTAACTGGATAACCGATTTGCCCGTCGCAGAAAAAAATAATTTATGACGCTGTGATGTAGCTAAAACGTAATTTGGTGGAAAAGAAGGGGGAGGGGGAGGGAGAGAGAGAGAGAGAGAGAGAGAGAGAGAGAGAGAG
>NW_004797938.1:324582-325861 GCF_000002075.1 Aplysia californica | reverse complement strand
TCTCGTGGAAAGAGGTTAAGGTGTCGCCTCTCATTCAATAAGTCCCGGGTTCGAATCCGGATAGCGACGGAAACATTTTTCTTCTCTAAAATTGTCTCCTTTCACATCCTTTCTAGCTCTCTAACAATGTTATGTCGTTTGCTTTCGTTTCCACTTTCTGCCCTCACCGTCTCACCTCTGCCCCCTCCTATGGGCTCCTGACTCTTTCTGCTGCTTTTCTACTGCTTCTGCTTGGCTCCTTCTTACTGCTGTCTTTCAGCCCCACCCCTGAACTTATGTTAGGTAAGATCTACTCCAAGCCTTCTTGGACAAGGGCAAAATATCTCAGAGGTCCCGTGTGCAAGTTGCACACGTTAAAGATCCCTTCTGGTCCAAAAATCGATAAGAGTAGGCTTCGGCCGCCACCTGGACAAAATTCAAAATTTCCTACCAACTGAAAAAGTTTGATGCGTCCTGCACACTCATATGACCTTATGCAGTTGCGAGCGCCGTAAAATACCAACCCCGAAAAAATATTTTTAAAATCCTTAAATTCTCATTTGGTTCCCACTTTCCTATGTTTGAGGTGCCGACTATCTCCGGGCGTGGTCTGGCTCACACAGGTGGCACCCTGGACAAACTTGAGGCCATCCCAGGGTTCCGAGTCTCTCTGACGTCACAGGAAATGACGCACATGCTGAGGACTGTGGGCGTGTTCATAGCAGGCCAGACTCAAAACATCTGTCCAGCAGACAAGATAATGTACAAGACTCGAGACGTCACAGCCACTGTGAACCACATTGGACTCATAACAGGTAAAGTGGGTGGTTGGAGGGTTGGCTGGTGCTCTGGTGTGGTTTGCTCCTTCTTTCCTATCAAACACCTATTGTCCTGATCTCTCTTTCTTCTTTTTTGTGTTTGTTACTCGCTTGTTATCACCTTATTGTGTTGCAAACACTAAAACTAAACTAAAAGTGTGTGGTTGGAGGGTGCCACTGGTAATAGGTCCTACTTCTTTTCTTTCTCTCTGTTGTTTCTGTCTGTCTATCCGTCTTGCTTCTTCCTTGAACTATGAGGCCGTTCTGCGAGTGGTTGGCGGGTGCTCTGGTGTGGTTTACTCCTTCTTTCCTATCAAACTTCTATCGTCCTTATCTCCCCTTCTTTTTTATGTTTGTTACTCTCTTGTAACACCTCTAATCTTCTGGCGCTCATATGACCTTATGCAGTTGCGAGTGCCGTAAAACCTCTACTTAAACTAAAACTGAACTTCTTTTTTCTTTTTTTGAAGGCGGGGGGGGTG